>NW_028261386.1:61556208-61856208 GCF_051295495.1 Thamnophis sirtalis | reverse complement strand
GCTTTTACCACCGAAATCAGGAACAGGCTTACCTGAATGTAGATGGCTGTAATCGACTGACTTTTCAATCCATATATATGAAGCAGTTGGTTATTGATCCTGTGTCTTGTGGAACTCAACTTTTACCTAGTTATAGTGCTGAAGGGTGCCGTTCCTTTTTAATCTTTCTTAATAAATGTTTTATCAAAACGTTACTGAACACAAATAAGCTCTCTTTATTCAAATTATTTTGGAGTTCTGCTCCCAAGAAGTTTGAAAAGAGCAATTGCCCAATTGCATACTTGTTTACTGGGATGAGGAAAAGAACCAACTTGTCTTGTTTTCATTTCTTAAAAAAAAAAAAAAGATGTGTTATATAGCTCTCTCTCACGCACACATTTTTCATAAGTATTCTATATAATTAATATAATTGGAAACATTTAAATATTTTGCATAGTGCCTTCCCAAATTGCATGTGAGTATTCTCTCTCTCCATTATAACTTCATTCGGAAGTCTAAGGGGATATAGTGTTTATGACAATCAGAATCTTTCATGGAAAATTCCTTTTTACTTCCCTTCCATAAGAATGATCCACAAGAGGGCTGCAGAGAGCTCAAAAATTCCTCTGGAAAAAAAATGGCAGGAAAGTCATCTAAACACTCCCAGCCATGCATAGTTTAAAGAATTCTTAATTCTCTTTTATCCCTAAAAATTTCCAGATTTATCCTTTGGGGCAGCTACTACATCTTATTTTAACCTTAGTTTTGTACCCGAGATGCCTTTTTTTCTACCACAGGTGTGTTTCAGTGTAGTTTAATTGGCAAGATAAGCGCTATCAGACTTTTAATAACTTGCTTCAGATTGTGATTCCTTTGCATGGAAGTTTAAAACTTAAAGGATTTATAAGCTTATTGAGCTGAATGAATTGGCTGTTATGGAAAGTACATGTTTATGAGTAACTATAGAGAATGTTTATGCTAGAGCAAATTCTGCCATAACACTTCAACACCCTACTTCATTTTAGTTCAGAGGCTTTTGACAGTTTTAATAATTGTTTAAAAGTAATGTATTTGATTGCCGGACTTCAGCTGTTACTTATATCTGGCATTCCCCTGCAGCAAATAGCACAGGAAATCTCTAGAAAAGACACTTCAGACAAGTGACAGAAATGTAATTTTTATCCCAGCTTTTCCTGACACAACTTCTCCAAGAATACAACCTGCAGAAATTAGCCAAACTATTTCCAGATAAATAGCTTACCTACACATCTGTAGTTTCATCTTCAAAGCTTTAAATGAAGACTTTGGCTAAGCTCTTGGTAATTATAACTAACTTTGGATTTTGCAATATGTCTACTGTATATGATTGAGCTTGCAGATAAGAATGTTAGTTTTGAAGTCTGTTGATAGTTCCAACAATTACATTTAAGTCATTGGATGAATTGCTTGCTTTTCATCTATTAATTAAACATCTTTCAAAATTGAGAACACTCTTGTCATGAATATCATGTATGGATAAAAAGCCTGTTTACCTCAAAAGAATAAGTCTTGTGTTTCCACAAAGCTTCCTCTTTGAGTCAGCTTATTCTGTTATAATTTTTGTGCTGAAATGACCCCTACTGGTCAGTATGTAGAACTTAAAAAAAAAAAAACCTTTGAAAGATTTCGTGACAATCTGACATTAAACTATGTTTCTTTATTCAGCCAATAAGTTACTGTTTAAGACAAATATGTATACTTGCCTCAAATCTAGTGAAAACAGGATTTTTGAGACAAGAATGCTGAACATAATTGAAGGTATTTATTATGCTTGTAGCTTAATTAAAGAGTGATGATTTATGCTACATTAGCTTTGCATATTTTATATAAATATGAAATAGCATCCTTCTGCCAATAGTAGGATAAGCACAGATGGAAGTTGGGTCAGATTCTGGCAGCTTATTGTTATTTTGTATGTGTTATCAAATACCAAAGTAAAGGTGTTCAGTATAGGCATCTATAATTTAATTTGCTAAATTATTGAACAAATATACCTTTTGTGGAAACAGTTTATTACTAGTGATAAAAAAATAATATTAAAATAATGCAGACAAGATTATATTCCCTTATAGAAGGATGTTGAGTGTGGCTATTTGGAGAAAAAAACCCTCAAGATTAAACAACCAAATAGTGTTTCTCAGTGAAACATGTATCAACAGAACAGTGAAAGAATTTGCCACAACTTCCATAAAAATACTCAGAATCTGCCTCAAATATCCTAAGATACTGTTTAGATTTTCCTCCCAATCATTGAAGTCATAAGGTACTTGTTCTGTAACTAATCCTTTTTTGTATAACTTGGTACATTCCCATAATTCAAAAATGAAGGTTAGAAAAACACATACACACCATATCTTCTGGAAACTTGTAGAGAGCCTTCATTGCATTAAAAAAAGTAAGTTGTGGGTGCATTTTTTAAAATCACCATATGAGTATTCATTGTTATTATTTGAGCAATGTATCAGCTAGTTTCCAGGATGCATCATTATATTCACATTCACATTTCACTTAGGAAAACTTAAGTTCCAGTCTTTAACCTAGAAATTGGCTGTTATCAAAGAAGACAGTCCACATATTCTTCTTTTGCTTCACTTTTAATTGGGTATAGCCAGGATTCAGTTATAATTTTATGTCGTAAACTGATTCCTGTTCCTTTTGGTAAAAGTATTGATATATGTTGCACCATTCCTAAGGCTGAGGAATAAGGCATATATCTGAATAATATAAAGTGTATTCAAACTTGGATATTGAAAAATGATCTCCTAAAAGTAAATGCAGTTAGAGTTACCTTGATGTGATAGCTGTTAGAGATCATTGCACTGAATTAACATTGTGCCTATATTCTGCAGTCTCCAATTAATTTCCATTTAAAGACAAAGCAACTATGGATGATTTTCTCATACTTACCCTTCACTTTAATGAATGGGTCACTGTTATGTTCAGATGTCTAAAGAGCTGTACTTTCTTTTTGTTGGTGAAAAGATAATTTAGATGTTTGATCTGTTTGATTTTCTTCTTTTTTCTTTGAGAGAGGCAAACAGATGTCATTTCAGATGGCTTTTTCAAGGAAGCCAAAACCTTGGAAACTTAAGTGGTGAAAACCAGTGATTCCTAAACCACTATTATAATTAACATTTCTAGGGAAAATTTGAGATCTGTAAAGTTGATGAAAGTCTTGGTTATATCTTTATCCTTATAATAGAATTAGATTTATTTATTTTGTGCTGAACTCCCAAAATTTTGTTTGCGTTACCATACTTAGTTATTTCTAAAGATATACATAAATGTAAATTATCAAAATTCTGTAGACTTAAAATATTGCTAAAGTCATTAAACATTCTGCAATTGGTAATGTGTTCTATTACAGATGACTGCTGATATGGCTCTCTTTAAGCAAAAACTGTAGATAAAGCAACATTTATTTTAAAAAAACCTGGCAGGATTATGAGGCAGCCTGTTCAGGCAAATCTGTTTGCTATGAAATCATTCTGGCTTAAGCTCTCTGCATCTTTTGTGTGAATACTGCTTGCAATATTCAGAACACTTTCAGGCTCTGTATTGAATGTTCAGGCTTAGTTTTTCCATTCTCTTTGCTTGTATTTGCTTGTAGCTGCTTTTTATATTTAATTTTCAATATGGTTATATGGAGTTTAATGAACTCCCTATGTTCCCATTTCTTCCATATTGCAATAGAATCATTTCAAAAATAGGATACAAATAAGGCTCTCAAAGTGCGTATTCATAGTTTGTGCCATGAAACTACAATTTTATTGAAGATTATCATATGTAGAAAACAACTTACTGTACTTAAAACTTCATTTTTCAAATTAAATTTGAAAGGTTTTCTTCTTGAACAATAAACTTTATCATCTATACCAAAACATCTATACTTTTTTTTTTAATTGTGACACATCCACTGTATATCGTGTTCCATGAAAGGTGCTAGATAGCAGAAATTGTTTAAAACAAGAGTTAGTCCCATGAATACAATATTAGTTTATATTATAACAATTTGAATAAAGCAGTTAAAAGAGGAACAGGGGTAGATGCAAGCATTTTGTATGATTGTGCTCCCCTTTTGGACACTTTTTTTAGCAGTCTAATTTTTGTCTCTCCTTATGTTTACTTGAGTTGTATGATAAAGTTGTGGACTCAAAGAAGGATGGATATGAATATTGTGTACTTATATAATTTTAAAGCAAGTTATGTTAGAAGACTGGTCCAACTATGATACAGTGGTCTGAAGAATATAATTTCTCTTTCTATAATCATTTATATAGCACAGGTATGACATAAAGAGCTGTTAGACTTCATATACTAATTTGTACGATTAATTCACTCTTTTACTATTCATAGTCAATTAAACTGATTATGAATAGTATAATACTGCATGACTACATCAGTGGAACTTGTTTTAGCTTCATGAAAGGAGGGTTGCATTCTTTTATAGAATGAGGCCAGTTCTCTGATCTGCAGTGATAGCAATATTAAAAATAAACTATTTGAAGAGTAAAATAGGAAATGAGATTGCCTAGACAAATTATGCTTAGTTTTACATATAATTGTTGTGATTTAGAATGCTTTTTATTTAAAAAAAATGAAGTGGTAATATAATGAAAGTTGGAGCAGAGAAGCCAAAGATATGCAAAAGCGAAGGGCAAAAAACACAAAATAGAACAATAAGAACATTTTAAATATAAATTGTTGAGACATGATGACAAAGGAGTGAATAGGATGCTCAAAGAGAACAGTGGATTCTCAGCAGAGAAAATTAGATTTTTTTGCTTCTGTCCCAACCATGGAACGTATGGGAGAAATGCTTGAGCTTATATTAACTTTTTCATGAGATAAATTTCAACTAAATAAAATTAAACCAGTTAACACAGAAAGAAGTTTTAGGGCATCTTGAATACAGTAATATCATGAGGTGCTCTGATGTATCCACTGCAGAATTCTCAATAATTTAAATGTGAAATTGTTGGCTGCTTAGTAAAATATATATAATTTGTCAGTCAAATCAAGACAGAAAGGTAGCCAATATGGTCAGTCAGCTTAATAGAGGCATTGGCAACCCATGTAGGTAACATGTGGCCAAAGTGGGGCAAGGGAATAAGACTTTCTTGGAGCTGCTATCCTTTCAGCTGTTTTCAGTTTCATTGACCATGGTATATTTCTGGACTTGGCTGAAAGGATTAGGAATAGATGACACTTCTGCAGTGCTTCTGCTTTTCGAATATTGATTCTACTCAAAATAGAAAGGTTTTGCCCTTTCTCAGGACTATTCCATATGAAACTGTTGGGAGTGAAGTGTCATATAAGTTTGACTGTATGATATATGTACTGTAGAAGATGTATTTGCTTATTAACATCTTCTAGGTTGAATTCAAACTGCTAGTTGTTATATTAAAAACCTGCATGGCATCTCCAAGACCATCTGCTTTGAGAAAAATTTAGTCATCCCCTGAAATTGGGAACAGAGGATATAATAAAAACACTGCTATTGAAGGAATATCAGCTTCAGGGACCCTCATGTTCTCCAAGATGGTGATTCTTTGGAATAGCCTCCTGGATATAAGGACTACCCTACTACATTTCCATAGAGCCCTGAAATCCTGGCTATTTTAATGGGTTAAATTATTCCCAAGTATGATGGAGTAGCAGCACTTAATGTTTATTTTGTTTTTAGGCTTTTCGGTTTTGTATATTTGACAGTAAAATAGTCAGAATACATTTCACTGGAATGGTAAAAAAACATCAGTAAAATAAATACCTTGTTCACTCATGACCTAGTCATCTCCCAATGAACAATTGCAATGTGCTCTACATAGAGTTACCATTGAAGAGTATCCAGAAGCAGTTGCCTAAGAAATTAGGGATGGTACATGTAATACCTTTACTACATAACCTATGCTGTGCCCAGTTTCCTTTTGGGTCCAGTTCACAGTCATTAGTTATTACCTTTAAAGTTCTATAGGCATGGGGCCAGATTACCTGAGAAACCATCTCAGCCTTATCACATCAGCCCATAGATGGTCAAGCAGGGAATTTATGTTATAGACCCTATCAGTTAAATAATTTCAACTAGTAGGGTCCAGGAAGAAAGCTTTCTCTACCACTGGTCCCACCCTTGTGAATACCTTCCCTCCAGATATAAGGCAGGCCCCAACTCTCCTGGACCTTTTGAAGGAGTTTGAAGACATGGCAACTCACAGGCCTTACTGAGGAGCAAAGGATAGTTGGCTTTTTGATGGCCTTACCCTCACATTTTAACTTATTTTTGTTTTTTATCTAATTGCTTTTTTCATATTTTTATATAGTTTTTAGGTATTTATGCTGCTATTACTACATTACCCAGAGTCACTCTGCAATTGAGAGGAATGGTATCCAAATCTAACAAATAAAGAACATAAAATAGTAAACCAAAAGGAGAAGAAATAACATAGCACATAAAGGAACACACCTGGCTGCAGGACAATCTGCATGGGTTCTGCAAAGGGAAATCTTGCCTCGCCAAACTCTTAATGGTTTTTTAGGATTGTCTACATTGCAGAGTTGGATTTTCAAAAAGGCCTTGGTAAATTCCTCACTACAGACTCTTCAGTAAATTTAGTAATAACAAAATAAAAAAAATTTGTTGATAACCAGTTAAAAATTCAGGCAGCACTGTATAGAAATAAATAATCAGTTTTCTAAAGGGAGAGCTGGAATCAGCCCCATAAAGGTTTTTGTTACATCCAATGCTTGTTAATTGTGAGAAAATTATCTTGATTTGAATGCACGCAGTAAAATAGCACGTTTATGGATAACTTCATAGATAGACAGAAAGACAAACAGACAGATATTTGAAATCTGAACTGTTCGAATCTAATCTTTTTAGGGTTGAAGTGGCTAGTTTAGTGAAGACATCAATTCAGTGTGTGGCAGCTGTGAAGAAAGCAAATTGCATGCAGGGATCATTAGGAAAAGAGCTGAAAATAAAATTGCCAACATTGTAATGTCCTCATGCAAAGTTATAATGTTGGCATCTGGAGTATTATATATAGTTTTGATTGCTACACTTGGCAGGTTGCAATGGAGCTGGAAAAAGAAAAAAAGATACGTAAATATTCAGAGGTTTAGACACCTTCCTTACAAGGAACCTCCCTCCTTCGTTTAGTTTGATTCCCAAACTATGTTCTGTGACAGTCCAGGGTAAAATTTTTGTGGTGTCCTTTTGACGTATCATAACTTTGTAATACGAAGGGTGCTGTTAACTAAGAAAAATTGGTTGCTCTTATTATAACAGAAAATGATTGCGGGGTTACATTTAACATACAGATGAAACTTGAAAAATTAGATATCGTGCAAAAATTCATTTATTTCAGTAATGCAACTTAAAAGGTGAAACTAATATATGAGATAGACTCATTACATGTAAAGCAAGATAGTTCAAGCCGTGATTTGTCATAATTGTGATGATTATGGCGTACAGCTCATGAAAACCCCAAATCTACAATCTCAGAAAATTAGAATATTACATGCAATCAATAAAACAACGATTGTACATAGAACAATATCGGACCTCTGAAAACTATAAGCATGCATCTGTAGTCAGTACTTGGTTTGGGCCCCTTTTGCAGCAATTACTGCCTCAATGCGGCGTGGCATGGAAGCTATCAGCCTGTGGCACTGCTGAGGTGTTATGGAAGACCAGGATACTTCAATAGCAGCCTTCAACTCTTCTGCATGGTTCGGTCTCACGTCTCTCATCTTTCTCTTGGTAATGCCCCATAGATTCTCTATGGGGTTCAGGTCAGGCAAGTTTGCTGGTCAATCAAGCACAGTAATCCCACGGTCATTGAACCAGGTTTTGATGCTTTTGGCAGTGTGCGCAAGTGCCAGGTCCTGCTGGAAAATGAAGTCAGCATCCCCATAAAGCTCATCTGTGGAAGAAAGCATGAAGTGCTCCAAAATCTCCTGGTAGACGGCTATGTTGACCCTGGACTTAATGAAGCACATGAACCAACACCAGCAGTTGACATGGCTCCCCAAATCAACACAGACTGTGGAAACTTCACACTGGACTTCAAGCATCTTGCAGTGTGTGCCTCTCCATTCTTCCTCCATAATCTGGGTCCTTGGTTTCCAAATGAGATGCAAAAGTTGCTCTCATCAGGACTTTGGACCACTGAGCAACAGACCAGATCTGGGTTTTTTTAGCCCAGGTAAGACGCTTCTGACGTTTGTTGTTCAGGAGCGGCTTGAAAAGAGGAATACGACATTTGAAGCCCATGTCTAGGATCCATCAGTGTGTGGTGGCTCTTGATGCACTGACTCCAGCCTCAGTCCACTCCTTGTGAAAGTCCCCAACACTTTTGAATGCCCTTTTCCTGACAATCTTCTCCACGTTGCAGTCATCCCTGCTGCTTGTGCACCTTTTTCTTCTACACTTTTCTCTTCCACATAACTTTCTATTAATGTGCTTTGATACAGCACTTTGGGAACATCCAACTTCTTTTGCAATTACTTTTGAGGCGTTCTCTCCTTATGGAGGGTGTCAATGATGGTTTTCTGCACAACTGTCAGGTCAGCAGTCTTTCCCATGATTGTGATTCCTACTGAACCAGACAGAGAGATCATTTAAAGGCTCAGGAACCCTTTGCAGGTGTTATGGCTTAATTAGCTGACTAGAGTGGGACACTGAGCCTAGAATATTGCACCTTTTCACAATATTCTAATTTTCTGAGATTGTGGATCTGGGGTTTTTATGAGCTGTAAGCCATAATCATCACAATTATGACAAATCACAGCTTGAACTATCTTGCTTTGCATGTAATGAGTCTATCTCATATATTCGTTTCACCTTTTAAGTTGCACGATATTCTAATTTTTTGAGTTTCACCTGTATATGAACTCATGCATAGCATAAATAAAATAGTTAAGAATTTTCTTTGCCTCTTCAAGACAAAGGTATTGCTCATCTACAATACTGTACCTACAAATACTGTAAGAAACAATGGTGAAGAACTGTGACTTCATTTTCTGCCTGCAACCACTCCAAAGACATCTGGTTAGTCATTGTCAGAAATGAAATTTTGGATGAGCCTAATTCAGCGGGGCTGTTGTCATTCTCTGTATTGTTCTTTCAGCCTATTAAGTTCAGGATCCTGGTGTTCTTTTCTAGGTGGGAAAAATCCACTCAGTTGATTATTATTTTTATGATGGGTGTTTCCTAGTCAATCGGATGCCTTGCTTTATGTGGCAAAATGAATCAGCATTCACTTGATTTACAGAGATTCTGTGCATGGCTATGCAGAGAGGATTCATACTTTACACAGGTGAAGAGGCAAATGGCTATTTACAAATCTTGGTTAATGATATATACTTACTTGGGAAGAAAGCTGCTAACATTACAAACAAGCTTCTTCCTGCCAGTTACCAGGATTCCTAAGAGTAGGTGCTAGTAATTTCCAGTGCATGCATGTCCAAGATCTGGCAACATCCGGCAATTTGCAATTTTGAAGAGCCAAGAACAATCTCTCAGCATGCTTTTTGCTGTTTACAAAATCCAGTAATGTTGTTTCAGTATTATTTTGCATGTTTCCATTACACAAATGATTTTATTAATAAATTCAGTGAACCTTTTAGCGCCATGAAACCTTTTAACATTTAAAATCTTTGGATTGAAAGGATGATTTCCAAAACTTTATATGCCACTTTCAAATGAATTAATGTTCCATATAGATTTATTCCATTTTCTGATAAACAGTGAGATGCTTCAGTTGCAGTCATAATTGTATTCTCTCTTCATTACTTTGACACTTTTCTGTGGTTCCATTTCAATCCATGTTATAACAATGTTCGAAAGACTTCTGTTCCTTTTCTGATTCCAATTCCAAGCATGTAAATACAATCTGGATTCAATATTGTTTTTCAGTGTCCTTAATTTTGCAGCAGGTGTCCAAATGAAGTCAGAGACGCTGGTATGAACTTGTAGTTTTATACAAATAAATATATTTTACATCTATATTTACAGCAAACAGGAGCATCATGAGTTAAATCACAGAGCATACAAGGCACATAGAAGAAAAAGGCGGGTGGGAGGAAGGGAAACTCCCCCTCCATACATTCAGCAACCAATCACAGCACAGATTGCCTAATGCAGGAGCCGTCACTCTCCAACCAATCAACTGTAACTGTTTGCTCTGGCTCACTGCACAACTCCACTGCTCCAGCTACTAAATTTAAATATCTGAATAATTTCCAATTGACAAAAGTCCCATTAATTTCAGTGGGAATTAAGCAGAACCAGCTTATCCTTCCTATTGAGCACATAGACACAAAAAATACTTTAAAGAGAATATCTGACTGACAACTAATAAGATTTTGTCTGGGCCAGTCATCAAGATTCTTGAATGTTGGTACTAAAACACTAATAATTTATTTTCCATTTTAGATAAGTTTAATAAATTAATGCTGATTCTCCCAAACTTGATTTTGGGTACAAAAGACATTGTCTTAAGCCTAAGTACCATAACATTTTTCAGTAACTGATTCAAAAATGACATTGGCAGATGTTGATTCATGCCATTATTTATTAACTGTCACACTGCAAACACAGAATGCGAAAATCCTTTCTAGTGTGATTTGATTCTCACACTAATATAGTCATCATTATCAGAATTAACTGCCAATTTATCTTTAATGATTTTATATAATTTGTATGTGTAGCTCTTTAGTTTAAAGTTCTCTACATTTGTAATAAGTTTAATTCATTTATCTATTATTGCTAGAATTGATGAGACAGTGTTAAGGCATGTTTCATGTACATAGCAATAGCAATTAGACTTATATACCACTTCACAGTGCTTTACAGCCATCTCTAAGCGGTTTATAGTGTCAGCATATTGCTCCCAACAATCTGGCTCCTCATTTTATCACCCTTTGAAGGATGGAAGGCTGAGTCAACCTTGAACCAGTAAGACTCAAATTACCGAACTGCTGCCAGCCAGCAGTCAGCAGAATTAGCCTGCAATACTGCATTCTAACCACTGCACCACCACAGCTTATTATATAATTATAGCTAAATGTACCTTCTTAAAAAGAAATCTTCATGGGAACATGATATTGTGACTGATTTGTAGTTGCATGGCCTTGAAAAAGATCTTTAAAGTTGACTTAAGATTCTGTCTGAATGCATTTGTTAAAATTTTGCATTCCTGTAATTCTTGTGAAAAAAGTAATTTACTTGATTTTTAAAAATTTCTGTAACTGAAACTGTTTATTGATATTAATTTAATACTACTCATATTGACTAATATTAGAGTATAGTAATAGCCATTATTTTATCGTAAGACCCTTCAGTGCTCCAAGAATCACTATTAGATCGCTGAACATATTTCAACTTTTCATATTAAGATACAGAGCCAGTGATACAAGCTTAACTGATTTTTTTTCTTTTAGCCTACCTGTCTTGCTATTAGCAGATAAAAGACCAGTGTCATTTTTCTGTCTTGAAAAATATCCACCTAATAAAAGCTAAACCTACTATGTAATTTAATAATTTTTAAATATAGCTAGTGATATGAGTTTTCTGGGGGGAAAATCATTAACCCAAATGGCTTGAAATTTGATTTAACATGCTTGATTTGCACTTAGTTTTTAAAGTATTATTTTATCTACTTACTTATGGGTGCCAATAGAAAAAATGCAGCAGACAGAAATAGTTGAAATCAATTTCACTTCAAAGTGGCTCAAAGTACAGTCCTATGCAATCCTATGAATTTGTGACAGTGCTAAAAGTATTTACAATAGGTTCTCAAAGTTCCAATTACTTTTTATTGCTACAGTCATATGATTGTAATTTGTTATGTTCTCTGCCAGATACCCACAGGCAAAGTCAATGAGGAGGCTAATAGGAAGTCAGAAGTCACAGTTACATGAAGTTTTCACTTAATGATCTCGAGTGATTTGCATAACATTGATAATTTGGGATTGCCACAATTGCTGTTGCTAAGCAGTATAGTCACGGTGGTGTTGCCAAGATCTACTAAACTCCGCTGAAGATACTACCTAGCCTGGTAACGAAATGTTTGGAAACCAAACTCACAAGCTTGGAGAACAACCCTTCACCCTCATGTTGTCCTTTATCACTGAATCGATAGCGATATTGACCAATAGAAATTCTGGTCCTAATTATTGTTAAGTGAGAATTATAGTTCCATTCCATTTAATAGAGTTCATTGCAAAGTATTATACTGGGAAATATAGTTTCACAAAACACTGAAGTTTTGCTTAAAATTTATTGTTATATATTTATAATTCAAGATCTTTCACTGGGAGGAAGATATATGCCTATTTTGGGATGCCTAAACACTATTTTTCCTAGAGATAGCTATCTGGAAAAACAAATGTAAATCTAATTTTAATTAATACCATATATATTCAGTTCAATTTAATTTTCATCACATTTGTTATTTTATTACAGACACAAGGCTTCATTTTAAATATTGCAAAAGTTTCAGTGTGAAAATATAGTTATAGAAAATCTTTAATTAGGAATATTCGCCTGATTCAGCTTAATTCCTGAATTGTGAAGTTCTCAATCAAACAACAACAAAACATTTTGGGTTAACAACAATTTAAGAAAAATGAAACCAGCAGTGCAGACTTGTTATCATTCAATAACATTAATGCTGAGCCAGGCAGTGTTTGTGTATATCACCATATCACCCACCTTCTCCCATCTTCCCATAAGCAGTTCTTAGCACAGTATATCCCACAAACTCTTCTAACTTATTTTCCTTCTCCTTTCTCAATTCAGCTACAGTCTCTTCATCTAGCATACTCTAGCAGCCCACTTGCCCCTGAATCGCACACCTTCTCTCCTAGATGTCCAGCAGCTGCCAATATTCTTGGCCACTTTGATGCTTCCCTCTATATCACTTTGGACAAGATCAAAACAACTGCAAAACAAGCCTACTATTCAGTGCACTGAATGGTTTGTGTTGGTATTTCATCCACATTCATCTGGTCATGGTTCTTTGGAAGCAGGATTTTATCAAAAGGGGTTATATCTGAATTGGGATATTCAGAATGTTTATGGACAATTAATCTGGTTTTTTAAGCACTTGCTAAGTCAATCAATTAATCAATTATTGTTTTCACCACTGGTCTTAACAAATAATATAGAACCTGCACAGAAGTGAACAAACATTAATAAAATACACTAAAACAGGGGTACCCAACTTCTTGACCCAGGCCCACTAATGGGTCGTGAGGTGTTTTCAACCGGGCCGCAGAAATGGCGGGCACACATGTATTCCCACTTGTGTGAGTAGCAAACAAGCACATTCATGCACACTCCATTTGCATAAACGGTTGGTGTGTGTGTGAGCTCACCACTCACACAAATGGAGCTGCGCATTCTTGCCGGTTGTTTGTGCTGAACCATCGCTTCTCTCCACGCCCTCTGCCAGAAAGGTTGGGGAACTCTGCACTAATATGTTCAAAAATCTGTAAAAAATATTAAAACAGTATTGTAGAAGAAAAATATTAGGAACCTTTGATAAAATATTCTCTATATTTAACAGCAGCCCATATAAAACTTGCTAATTTTCATGGTATTATTTCCTTATCTAAATTCATTAGATATTCAGTTTAACATGAATCATGTCAAAATGATTTTTGTATCAAGAGGAGCTCCAGAATTTTCTACGTTCTGATGTGGAAATAGGGCAGTACAATAAATAATGTGTAAAATCTTTGGAATAAGGAAAGTAGAATATGCATTGGAAGCTCATATAGGATATTGAGAAATTGCCCCTCTCTATTTGTTGATGCAATTTACTGGATTATAGTCTTGTAAATGTCTCTCGAAAGAATGGCACTGTAACAAATTTGAGATAATGATCGCATTTGATTTTGGTTTTATTAAGTGCATATCAATAAGCACTTAATTTTGTGTGATAATTTAAACAATTTGAGCATCCTTTTTTAAATAAATTATTATTAGCATTACTTGAATTTAAAAAGAATTCTGGAGAAACCTAAAATGATTGGATAAAAATGTAAATCAATTAGTGCAGGAAGGAGTGAAAAAATTCATTTGCTCCAGAAGGCAATAGGCAGTGAGAGAAGTCTAGCCCTATAATTAAATGTCCTTACAATTGTTCTAGCTTTAATTATGCGTCTACCAATTTCAGCATAAAAAAAGGGGGTAGGAGTACCATTAGGTATACCTAAAATAATTCCGTGGAGTTTGATTTGAAATAATTTTATATTATAAAGAGGTAGAAATTTCCATAACTACTATTTATGAAGAGTAAGGAACTAACTTGTTTGTTTGTTTTTTAAACCAAGAATTGGAGGATATGTTGACCTATATTGTATGCCAAAATTTTATTATTCCTGACAAAGCTTTCTCGGTTTTTACTTGGGGGGCCTGATAATGAGAATGTCAACTACATGAAGCATTGAAAACGATACCCGAGTATCTATAAGATATCAGTTCTGCAGTTGCAGAACTGGCAAAAGTATTGGAAATTGGAATTTCGTGAATGTAGAATAGAGTCCATTCATTATTCTTTTAGCACTCGTTCAAACATTGACTTTGTTTCTTAAATCTGTCCTGTTTATTTAAAGAATGTTACAATACAATCTGTCCTTGAACCTTGAGCAGTTGTCATATGTGGCCATATGATTAATATTTTGCGTGCTTGGCAACCAGATCATACTATAAAATGGTTGCAGTGCCCTGCAGTAACATGATCATCATTTGCGAACTTCCCTGCTGGCTTCCAATTAAATTTGGTTGTTGGGGACATTGGTTGCCAAGCACCCAAATGGTGATCACATGACCAAAGGGATGCTCCAACTGCCAGAACTGTCATTTGCTAAAGAGGAAGGAAGCCCTGTCTTTTAATTTTGAAGTTTAGTGAGAATCTAGGTGAGAGCAGTTAACATTAAATGTCTGAGATTGGAAAAGAAAAAGGCATTTGCAGGCCATATCATTTTAGATTTGGAATTACCTGATGAACTCTCTGTCTTAAAGCAACTGACACAGTAGGAAGACCTAATCTGCAGCTCTAGAAATTTGTATGGAAAAGGGGCAATATTATGGGTAAAAAGAGAAAACACAATTTTCAGCAGATTTTACAGTTAGAATGTTAGTAAAAATGTACAATTCAGGCAGTTCTAGATCAATGCAGAAGATGCAAAATGTTGTTACAATCACTTTGAAATTGTGGTAGATTTACATATATCTACTGCTTTGAAGCAAGATGGTCAGGAAGCAAATGTAATAATAAATAAAACTAATAATAAAAATATATGTAATTTGCCTACATTGCAGACTAGATCTGGACACCCAGAATCCCTAAGAGGACAGTACTTCACCTCCCATCTTCTTCTGTACTTAAAAGGCAGCATCAATCCTCCTAGAAGCTGGATATTCAGGCAAACTAGAGCATGAGCTATGCTTTTAATCTCTGGCTTCCCAGAAACAAAGGCAAGATCCATAGAAAGACAGAGCAAATTTGGGTTCACAGGCTGGCTCTTTCGAATTCCATTACATATCACTTATTATATTGGTAAGAAGCTAGTGCTACATTAGGCTTATGGGATCACTCAGTTCAGACCTATACAGATAGTCCTCAACTTATGACCATAATTGAGCCCAAAATTTCTGCTATTAAGTGAGACATTTGTTAAGTGAGTTTTGCCTTATTTTACAATTTTTCTTGTCATAGTTTTTAAGTGAATCTCTGCAGTAGATAAGTTAATAACCCGGTTAAATGAATCTGACTTTGCTTGTGAAAAGGTCACATAAGGTGGTCACATGATCTTGGGACACAGCAAAGGTCATAAATCCAAATGAGCTGCCAAGCATCTGAATTTTAATCACATGATTATGGGGCTTCTGCAAAGGTCATAACTGTGAAACATGGTCATAAGTCACATATTTCAGTACCATTATAACTTTGAACAGTCACTAAATGAACTGTTGTACATCAGAGACTACCTGTATGAATACGACACCATATGCAACATGTACTTGTCCATCAGCTTCAGCAAGGCAGTAGAAATTTCACATATAACTAACTATAGAGTTTGAGTTTGCAAAACTATGCCATAGTGTTCTCACGCCCACTTTAAAATCAAAGTTGATGATAGGTAGCACAAACCCCCGTGCACATATTATGCTATAATTTTGCAGTTTCCTGCTGATTTGGCAGATATCATATGAGTATCCTATGGGTTTGTTTCGCGTGATAGACATATGCGTGTTGACAAAATAGCGCCGATTAAAACTCGACATCAAAATCGCGCTGACAAATTCATGACAATAAAATCGCGACAACAAAAGCGCGATGACAAGCACAAAAAGATGATCCATCTTGATTTAGTTGTTGTTTTTCTTTCTGTGACTTAATAATATCCGTGGCTTCAGTATAACTAAAACGTATTATTCAACTGGTGTGTGCTGACTGCATTATAACGTACCTTATAATGTACGTATATGCGTCCCACTATGTTAAAGGCCCAGCACACTCACTGGACTGTCTATAGTTTGTTGATGACGCGATTTTGTTGGCGCGCTATTGTCAAAAATCAATTAGCGATTTTGATGGCACTCATTTGTCCGTTGCGGTTTTGTCGGGGCGCATATGTCTATCGTGCATTTGTCGGTGAACTGTTTGTTTTTGGATATTCTATCTAATTTCCTTTTTAACTTTTGTAATATGTGTTTTTTTTAATGTTGTATGCCGCCCTGAGTCCTTTGGGAGAAGGGCAGCATATAAATCCAAATAAATACAGCATATAAATACAAACAAACAAACATTAGAGAATTACTGAATTTTTATTTTCAACTATCTACCCAAATAATGCTTTCCTCTGCATTAAAAAATGTGACTGTCTGAATTTGCATAGACTTCATGCCTTTAGGTAGTTATTTCTGAAGAATCAACTACTTAAATCCACAGACAAAACTATGGAGTTGTTTTTTTTATTCTAATTTAAATTTCCCAATCCTTCTACTTATTCTTCTGAAGAGAGGAAAGCACCTTATCCTCCAAAAGAGTATTGATTCTGTGGATTGTATCCAATCCACAGAAGGAAAAAGGACATACCTTTGTTCGTTTCCTACAGTAGCAAATGAGAATTAGTAATGTATGAGTTTCTAGCTCTCGCTTGAGTTTGTTTTTCAAATTGTATCAAGACCTACCTGGTTTAACCACAATTAAATTGGGCTGTTTCCAAAGTCAAATTGCTGAATTGAAATCTTCTCAGTTTTGCAACCCTGCCCATCTTTGTATATGGTTTGTGGTACATGTGACTTATACCATTTATCTACTTATTTGATTTATATTTTGCTTTACATTTGGTGTCATACATAAAGCTCCCTCTTATTCCCCCCCCCCCTGCCATAGTCCTATAACATAGGTTGGGCTAAGACAGGGTCATTGACTCATTGTCACGTAGGGAGCTTGCCTTTGTAATTGCTGTAATCTTACATATATAGTTTTTTCATGACCATTCATAGTTAAAATGGTAATGAAAAAGTAAATTTGCAATCAGTCCTCGCATTTAAGACCTTTGCAAGTCTGTAAAGCAATGAACATTAAAGTAAGATCATGAACAGTAGCTCTTTCACTTAGTGACCCCTTTACTCAATGACCAAGTCGCCAGCCCCAATCGTGATAGTTAAACAAGGATCGGATGTAGAGATGGGCTACTTAGGGCTGCTTTTCTATATCATGTTCTTGTATGTGTATAGTTGAGATAGCGTAACTAGTTTTAGTGAATATTATGGTGGCTTCTAATCCTGGTACAGATGCCTTTTGTAAAAGTAACTCCATATTGCATGTAAGATTTCTTTTCAGCTCTGATTTGAGGGATCACTGGGAAAATATTATATCAACACTAGATGGGGAATTCAAATGAATGAGCAGCTAATATTGCTTCATGGTCCATAACTGAGGTGGCTCATTCAAATTTATTATCTATCTTAATTTACCTGGAGGGAAGAATGTCAGAAAATGATTGCTGGCTTATTGCATCATAGGTTGGTTGAAACGATAGCAGTTTCTTGAAAACAGCTGTGTTAAACCATATAGACCTCTTTCACAGGGACTCTTATCAGATGGGATTATCAAACATCTGGAATGATAGCAACTTCTTATTCAGTTGAGATTATTTGATTGCTACACT
Organism: Thamnophis sirtalis; assembly: GCF_051295495.1. Classification (NCBI taxonomy): domain Eukaryota; kingdom Metazoa; phylum Chordata; class Lepidosauria; order Squamata; family Natricidae; genus Thamnophis; species Thamnophis sirtalis. Next base: position 61,837,998 of record NW_028261386.1, on the reverse strand, counting down.
TTATAATATAGTAGTCCCCAGAATGTTTTGGGTTTTTGTATTTTCTATTCTGTTACAAGTGCTAGGAATGCATTCTTTAAATAAGACACCTAGGGTTTTCAAATTTTGATGTTAATTGGAAAAGTCCAAGTTCACATTTCTTTTTAAATGTGGTTCAGTGATAATAATGTGAACTGGGGATATGCGGTTATAGAATCTTGTAACAGGAGCTTTAAAAATAAGTTTAATATTTGTATTGAGATGCTTCGGTACAGTATTTGGCAAAAAAAAAAAAAAAAAAGAATTAAATAAAACAAATCAATAAGTTACCAGTATTATAGTTGTTTCATTTTGGTTTTTAGATGAAAACTGGGATGATCAGCTACTTGGATTTGAGCCTTGCAATGAAAACCTCATAACAGGCTGCAATATAATCAATGGAAAATGCGAATGTGATACTATTAGGACCTGTAGTAATCCCTTTGAGTTTCCAAGCCGGGATACTTGCCTGTCAGCTTTAAAAAAGATTGAAGGTAAGTCAGTATTCACTAGTAAATGACTTCTGTATTATTTATAGCATATTACCTTAAATATCTAATATATAATTGGCTATAAATCACCACATGCTTGTTGGCAACAGTGTCGGCAATGTTATCATATGCTTGTTGGCAACAGTTCTAGCAAATGAAGTATTTGTGATTTACTAATGGGTTTCAAATGTTTAGGATAGTAATAAACTAAAATATATGCAGGGATGTTTCATACACTGTATGACTTACATATCCAAAATGGAAATGATTGTTTGGTAATCATTAGGAAAATCTGAGTAGTATATTGCTTAGTAAGCACTGTAATATATAAGTATAGATCTGTTTCAGACACCATTGGAGCACTGTATTTTCTGTCATAGAACAATAATTAAAACATTCAAAGACAAATTGACCCAAAATTAAATTCTGCCTGAGCTTAGCTTAGTATGTTTTCTGCTGGAATGCATGCTGACATTTCAAATAGACTATTACATGACAACTTGAAGAAGATACTTATATTTTTGTCTGTGGGAAGAATGTCATTTTCATAGATCTATAAATGCCTTTTAATTAATTATTAAATTTATATACCAATCCACTGGCATAGACCCCTGAAGCAGCTTCATGACCCTGTGATCCATATTGAAAAATTGGGTGTGCTGTTTGGGAATTATATGCATTCATTCATGTGCATGCACAAATACATAGCCTTGTCCTACATCTTATCATGAAAGATATAAATAACATTACAAATGATATAACATTTAGAAGTAATAAGCTGTCTGACATGCAAGTATTGTAGAATGTGCAGGCTGGATCTTGAAGATATAACTTTGTTGGTTGGATATTACTAAATACTTTGAGCAACACTTTTTAATAGAAATTATTTATCTATAAAAACAAATCCAATCAAAACAAATTCTTAGCAGCATATACAATAGAAAACAACACTGGAAATATCTATGGCTGCTTTTGAGAAGATTGCTTTGAATCTTAGTTGCCTTTACTTCCTCAAAATGACTTTAAGAAAAATTTCCCAAAATGATCAAGCCTATTTTACCTTGAGTAGTTGATCCTGCAGATTCCCAGATGCTAGGCCACAACAACTTCATGGCTCGAAATCATCATTTTAAATTGTATCTAGAAGGCAGATGGGAGCTAGTGCAGAGCCTGAAGCACAGTTGTAATATGACCCCAAACTGAGTATCAGCACACAGGACAGTGCATCCTGGATTAACTGTAAGTTTTAAGGGCCTAAGTCTTTAAAGGGCTTTATAGAGCCCTTTGCAGAAGTTTAGCCAGATAGCAATGAGGGCTACAGTTTCACTACATAACTCTGCAATTAGGACACCATCCGTCTAGCAGAACCTAAGAGTTCAGAAGGATTCCAAGTCATAGACTTACTCCTTCTGAGTAGTGCTTCTTTGTCAAAAGATAACTGTTTTGTATGTTTAGAATTGCCATTTATATACATCTCTCTCCCCCAAGTCTCTTATAAAAGTAATTTTTCTTTAGAGAAAATATGGGCCTCATGCAAAACATCTCAGATTCGGTTCCCATATTTTAAAATTTGGATGATACAGATCGTCCTCAACTTATAACCACAATTGAGTCCAAAATTTGCATTGGCAAGCAAGGCAGTTGTTAAATGAATTTTGCCTCGTTTAATGACATTTTGCCACATTTGTTAAGCAAATCGCTGCAGCTGTTAAGTGAAAATGGCTTCCCCTATTAACTTTGCTTGTCAGAAGTTGTCTAGAAGATTACAAAAGATAAATACATAACCCAGCACAATGCAACTGCCATAAATACATACCAGTTGTGAAGCACCTGAATTTTTATCACATGACAAATGTTACAATTGTTATAAATATGAAAACCCACCATAAGTTACTTTTTTCAGTGCTGGTGTAACTTTGAATGGTCACCAGACAAATGGTTGTAAGTCAAGGACTAGCTGTACTTAATATTCTATACTACTAAAGAGGCTATATTAGATATAACATATGCTTGTTATATCCATATTATATAAATGAACTATATAGACCAAAATACCTTTCCCAAAATGATAAAAATAAAAGTTATAAAAAAATTAATGGTAAAATTAAAAATAAAAGCTTTTAATCACACCTTGTGGTAGTTAAGTGTTGAACAACATAAACTATTTTCTACAGAAATTAATAAGTTAACATTAATACAGTGTTACATGATCTAATGTGGTGCTTAAAAGTTTGTAAACCCTTTTGAATGTTCAATATTTCTGCATAAAAATGACCTAAAATAAAAAACACAGTTAAATAAATGAATCAAAAGCATTATACTTTTTCATTTTATTGAGGAAAATGATCAAAACCTATAATTTGTGTGTCAAAAATTGTTTTCAGTTGCTGGTGTGCCCCACACATGGCCCAGCAATAAGCACAACTACATGTTTCCAGCGACTGTTGATCAGCCCTACGCAAAGTCTTGGAGTAATTTTAGACCTTTTCTCCTTACATAACAATTGCAACTCAAGGATGTTGGTAGGTTTCCTTGCATTAACTATTTATTTTGGGTCCTCCCACAACATTTCTCTAGGATTTAAGTCAGAACTTTGTCCAAAATCAACTTCCGATTGAACCATTCTTATATCATTCATGTGTGTTTTTGGTTGTTATCTTTCTGCACCACCCACTTTCTCAAGATGCAGTTCATGGACAGATCACCTGACAATGATGGCAAGCTGTCCTGGTCGAGAGGCAATAAAGCAAGCTAACAAATTGAATAAGGTTCTTAACACTGGAATGCAGTTTTGTTTTTCAATGAATAGAGTATTTTTCATTCAAGTTAAAAGGTGATTTCATCTATCCTCAGAACATGATTTTAGTAGACTTCTCGCTTATCTGTGTGGTCTTTGGCACACAGTCTGTAGATTTACAGCAATGTTCTTTTTGGAGAGTATAGCTTTCCTCTTACATCTCATGAACAATGTCATTCACCAATACAAGACAGTTCTTTGGTTCCTTAGACATTATCTTGGGGTTGTTTGAGATCTCTTATTACACATCTCACTGTTGGTGTGACCTTGTTTGATTGACTACTCCTGAAGAGGATAACAATGAATTGTTGAATTGTTGAATTGTCTCCATTTGTTACTCAATCTGATAAAGACAAAACTCATTGGAAATAGTTTTCCAGTATGGTGAACATCAGTAACTCTTTTTCAAAGTTCCTCAGATTTTTTTTTGTTCAATTTATAATATACCTTCATAAGCATGTGTTGTAAAGATCAAATTTGACAGTAAATTTCTAGAATTCTGTTCTTTAAATAAGGCAGGATATGTCACATTCATGCCTGATTATTATCCTTTGATTGAAACATCTAATTGACATACTTTTGCTACATACAAAGTTGTAGCTTTGGATCATATGCTCAATAATTAAATGAGCAAATGTAGTGTTTTTTACTTGTTTGTTTAATTGTGTTCTCTAGTTTTTGGACTTTTGTGGAGGACAAGTCATATTTAGGCAGAAATACTCAAGGGTTCACAAACATTTAAGTTTCACTGTACTTGCATGTGAAAATATAAGTATAATTAATAAGGAAAGATTTAGAAAAAGAAAATTGAAAGAAAAAGTAAAGAATTTTAAAAGAAGCTGCAATTCTTACTCTTTCCCTGTAGCCAAGGACATAGAGATAGAAATGGAGATGGAGATAGAGATAACAAACAAATGTTTAATTAAGAGCAAGAGATAAAGAAGTTTAATAGCCTGGATACATGAAACATACTAGAAACATGCATTTTTAAATCCTTCTCCTTCAACAGGAACATCAATAGGTAAGACATTTTTCAGCTTCATAATTATGAAATGATTTATCAGAACCATTTGCAAATATCAAAACAAAGATGACTGGAATCCTGATGAAATTATTGAAGCATCTTCTCTGAGACAATACTTGTTGCTGTGTTGAACATCTTATTGTGTTCTTGAACTTTTTTTGACATAATTAGCAAAATATTATGAGATTTTTTTATCGTATTCTTGAAGATTGGCTTTCTGTAAAATTTCTTTTTTCTTTGCAAATTTGACAAGGAATGGCTGAGGCTTATGAGTTGTATGAAAAAAAGCTGGAATGCAGAAAATCCTCTCAGTATTTACCTGACTGTCTTCAGGCAAAACCAGTACTTTTCAGTTTCATAAGGACAACTTTGTGCAAGTTTCCCTCTGAAATCCCAATTGCATATAAACCTACCAAGAGTGAGATTTTATAAATTCTGGTGTTTTTTTTTGAAGAACAAGTTTTAGTTAATTGATTGTAGATTTCAGCAAACTTCCAAATGAGATGTTCTGCTCTTAGTTGTATCTACTTTGGTACTTACAGTGTTAATGGTGTCTTTAATAGCCCTGCTATTCTCACCTCTAGGAAATAGCTAACATCTCTTTTTACTGTAGCTGTCAAAACTATTGCCCTAGTTAGAAGAGATGCTAGCAGAAATTTCCTGGTGCCATTTAATTGATAACTCTTTAGAAAAAATTACAAAAAAACCAAAATAAGCACTGGTTCCAGTAATGGTAATTAGAGTAACAAATATAGCACAGGGCAATTATTATAGGGGGCACCAGAAATACTGATATTTGCCTGACTGCAACACCATCTTAATCAGAAGATTCTTTAGTCATAACATAGTTGTTTAGTGGGCATATTGTTCATGTATCTGTATGAATGAGGAAACATGCTTTTGGAGCATGAATGGCTGGGATAATTGATTTTTTTAATTTTATTGAGGAAATGTAAAACCACAGCAATTGAAGAGTATTGGAGAGATTGGAGAGGAGGTGAGAAATGTTGCTGCCAAAAAAATTATTCTATGACAACATTGGCTTCTGGAAGAAACTTGTGCATGAAACAATCCTGAACTATATTTGTCCTTTTTTCTTTTACTAAAACGCTCTGTTATCATGATAATTCTCAAAAGAAGAGTAAAAAAGGCTTTCTTACTGTTGTAAAGCTTTGTCAGATAGAAGCTCTTGGAAGTGGGAACAAAATAAGTTCTAGAATTTATCACAGCAAAATACTTTCCAGAATTGTGTGGAGTTCACAATTAGAGATTAAAGAATAGAGGCACTGCCAGGAATGCATGTTGTCTGTCAATTAAACTCGCATGTGGAAACTGAGGAATTATGAAAACTCAGAGAAAGCGTGTTGGACTAATTCTAAGGCTGCAGTCTCATCAGTTTACTTGAGAGTAAACCTGGTTAAACCCAGCAAGGCTTTTGAGTAATTATATATTCTGGAATTCTGTAGGGGTTAATGCATGCTTTTAAAATACTGTTCTAATTTCTGCATTTCTATTGTAAATAACTCTCATTTTAAATCAAATTGCTTGGAGCAGTTAGGTTTTCATTCGTGCTAAAGAAATGTTTTTTTCTGGAAGGGTTGTTGAAAGTTTGTGAAGTAAGGGTTAATCATATACAATTAAAAAGAGAAATATGTTTTATATGTTATAAATCACATTATTCTTAAATGATTGAACTACATCCAGTTATATTTAGACACATATATAGGGAGAAAGTTACCCTTGATAAGATCCTTCCTTCCTTCCTTCTTTTCTTTCTTTCTTTCTTTTTTTCCTGCTAGACCCATATTGAAACTATGGTATATTTTAATATGAGATCTAGTTCAAATTTGAAGAGTAAAAATCATTGTATGTTAATGATATACACTTTTCAGTTTGAAAAATGTTTGAGCAACATGTTCGCCTAATGTATAACATTTTGTAGTTACTTCATGTTTTCCATCCAATGCTACAATCTTTGAAGCATAATTGAAGCATAATTGCTCAGATTGAGTAGGGAGAGGTGACTGTTGAACTCTTGCTGAGATCTCCCATCAGAATCCAGTCCAATGCACCATCTATTTGCCATATGAGAAGATCCCATCTTTACTTCCTTCAGAACGACATCATCGATAAATGGCTAAGGCCCTTCAGCCATGCCATTACTCCCTGCATCAGCTGTTGATTAAAAGGGGAAAGGGAAATGCAAGGCTAAACAATATAAATTTAACTCAGCACTGTGATATGGCTCTTTTTTTAAATTCCACAGTACATAAAAAATAAATAGAAAAATATGCTATTGTTTTTGTTTCCCACATACAACCTAGAGGCAGTTTACAGTTTGTTAAATTTGATTTATTCTTTTGTAATCAACTTGTTATTTATATGAAAGAGATGCCCAATTCACTTTCCTATTAAATGTTATTAATAACAGAGTTTATTCATGAAAAAAGTCAAGTTCTCATATTGCACAAGTACTACAGCATGAGAGTTACAGTAATGCATCTGTTAAATAAAGTTAATGTATAGGTTCCTTTAAAAATGCATTAATAGAAAAAGAAAGTCATGAGAGAGGATGAAAATACCTTAGTCAATCAGTCATTTTAATATTGCCATGTATATAATAGGAAAAATAAGAAAAATACACTGAAAAATACAGATGAATGATATTGGATGTTTTAATGTAGTGTGATTATGAATGTCAAATGAAAGACCTGGAGGGAATACCTTTTATTTGCTGTATTGTAAATAGATAAGGAAATTTACCACTATAACTTCCTACTCAGAAATGCAGTGAAACATTATAATTAACTTTCAAGACATGTATAATTCCTGTCAGGTTGATGCCTTCTGTATGTAAGTGGGAGGTAAGTATGTTAAATAATTCTGTATTTATAGAATTGTACACAGTTCATTATTTTATAGTACTGCACGTCACCATGAATGATGTGTTCAGCACAGTTAGTTTTAAGATTTCTAATTTTATCTTCAGCAAAACTGGAAATATATTAGGACATTTAGCAGTTCTTTCCATCTCTGACTACTGGAGAAATCCAATTTGGTGCAAAACAGTCCTCAACTTGCAAACCAGAATTTATGTTGCTCAGTGAGAAATTTGTTAAATGAGTTTTGCCCCGTTTTACAATTTTTCTTGCCCCATTTTTTAAGTGAATCACTGCAGTTGTTAAATTAGTAACATAGTTATTAAGTAAATCTGGCTGCCCCATTGACTTTGCTCATCAGATTGCAAAATATGATCACATATTTTGGTACACTGCAACCGTGATAAATATGAATCAATTGTCAAGCATCTGAATGTAAATCACATAACTATGAGGATGCTACAACAGTCGTAAAAATGGTCCTAAATCACTTTTTTCAGTGCCGTTATAACTTTGAACAGTTACTAAATGAACTCTTGTAAGTCAAAATTACCTGCAGTTGAGATCCTATTCAGTATTAGAAAACTAGGAGACCCAATCCTCCTTTAGTCACAGAAGCCAAATGGATTACTTTAGGTTGGTCACTTAACCTAACCCACCTCATATAATTATCGTGGGGAAAATAGAAAGTAGGAAGATTATGTACTGCACTTTGAATTGCACCAAATAAAGGTGAGATACAAATTAGATAAATGAATGAATATTGCTGAGATTCTTGGGAATTACATCTGAGAGTTCACAAATTTTATTGCAGTTGTATAAGCACTAAGATTGCTGTGAAATGGAATTCTCATAGGAAGTAAAAACAACTTCGCAATATTTAGAAAACAAAAATTTAGTGCTCTGTAATTCTTCTTTATCTTTTAAGGGGGAAGACTTGGCGCTGGCATTTTCCAAATTCCAGTTTTGTGACTTTTTTTGCCACCGTAAAAAAACCCTGAAAATTTATATCTCTTATATATAAAACAACTATGCAAAGTATGTGTGCTAATTATCTTACACTGAGCAGCAGTCTTTCCTTTCCTGCATTTAGTCCATGGTTCTGCTTTTATTTCCTATCCTTGTTTGCTGTCCAGATAGATGCATGGATACAAATATGTGGTCAGGTTTCTCATTTAGTCGTAACGGAGCAAATGTGATGAACCTGGAATAACTGAACCTTGTTCATTTTAGTGGTAGCTGAGCCTTTTCTGCTCTGCAATATGTTAGATTGGCTGAAATATTGGAGATAATCAGCTTCCTGCCAAAAGAGAGAAGCACCCATTTTATGTAATAATAGGATGAAACTAAAACAATCTGAGTATGGTGGGAATCAGTGTCTAACATGTTTGGAAGCCTTCATATTGGAGAATTCTAGTAGTGTTGCATATATTGGACCGTGACAGTGAAAACCATGACAATATTAGTGTTAAAGCAGTACTTATATAACAATACAATTTAAAAAAAACTCTTTAGTAGGGATGTGTGCTTGGACAATTGGATATATGTAACCATAGGGTTAATAGGCTTTGTTATTAAAGCCATAAAAGTATGGCACAATCCTTAAATTGACTTTGTAGTATAAGGTTGCTAGTTTCTGAGCACTTGATTTGTCTTTACAGTAATTGATTGGTAATGCATAGGTGTAAGGGAGAACGTGTAATTTTTTTAAACTTTGCCTTTTTTAACTATGTCACAAATGTTTTGGATGAAGATGGTGCTGTGGATATATCCTATCTAGATTTTGGCAAAGAATTTGATACCATTCCACATACAGTTCTACATAAGATCCCAATGTGTGATTGTTAATGTTTGGATGGAGATCAGTTACAAGTGGTATACCACAAGTCTTAGATCTTGTTCTGTTCAGTGTACTTGTAAGTGGTGTAATAGAAGAATTGCTAGATAAGGATTGTCTTTTTGCTGATGATACAAAAGTATGTAATAGGGGTGATTTTCCTGGAGATGTTCCTAAAGCGAGTGGAAAACAATTCGGCATTGCTGGAAAATTGGTCAAAAATGTGGCAACTGTAGTTTAATTAAGATTAGGGGAAAATAATCCTCTGGCAGGGTTCAATATTGGAAATACGACGTTAAGAGAAAACAACAATAAAAATGATTTAGGTGTGCTCATAGCAGATTTATTTATTTATTTATTTATTTATTTATAAATAAATAAAATTTATATGCCACCCAATCCCAAAGGACTCCAGATAACTGCAAAATGAGTAAACAGTGTGGCCAGGCAGCTGTGAAGGCAAACAAAATTCTGGGATACATAACTAGAGAGATTAGCAACAGAAAAAGGAGATCCTTATTCCACTATATAAGGCTTTAGCCAGATTCCATTTGGAGAACTGGATCAGTTCTAGACCTCACTTAAAAAAGATATTGATAAAATTGAGTGAGTTCAGAAACTGACAACAAAAATGGTGCAAGGTATGAGAGACAAAACATAAAAGGAAAGTTTGAAGGAACTGAATATGTACAACCTGGAGTGACATGATTGAAACCTTTAAAATATTTTAAAGAGTATGAATAAGGCTCTAGAAGGCACTATTTTCATTATTAAGCAAAAATCAAAAAACACTGGGGCCTAATCTCAAACTGAAAGGAAAGAAGTTCAAAAGTACTGTTAGCAAGTATTACTTGACAGAAAGAGTAGTGGAAACTTGGAACTAACTTCCAGCAGAGGTAGTGGATCAATCATCAGTAACTGAATTTAAATATGCTTGGGATAAACACATGTCCATCATCTGAAAAAAATACAAAAATAAAATAAATAATAATGATTTAAAAACTCTAAAGGACAGTCTCGATGGACCACTATGTCTTTTCCTCCTGTCAGCTTTCCATTTACACACACACACAGGCACACGTTTTCTATTTTTATATTTGTCTGAATGTAAATCCCATCTGAGCTATCATATTTTTTACTTTCCTTTCTCCTACATTAATAAAACGATTGTCCAGCATGTATAAATTAACCAATTAGCTTTCATTTATTGTTTTCGTAATATGTTCAGAACTGTCAAAGTTTATGGAGTGGAATCTGATTATCATACTTAGAATTTATACTTGTAATAAAAAGAAATTAAGCAAATCATATTGTTTAAAGTCCTTTCAATTTTAAGCAGTATTTTTCAACTTGGCAATTTTAAGAGGTATGGACTTCAACTCCCAGAATTCCCTAGCCAGCATGTTGTTGTTGTTTGCTGTAAATAAAAATGGCCATTGTGTCCAGAATGGATTTGGATTCTCATTCTGTCATATATGTTAGTGGTTAGACTATACAACTTTACATTTCTCTTTCAGAAGTAAGCAGTGTTCAATTCAGTGTGACTTATTACATTGGTTAATACATAGGATTATAAGTAAAGATTAGTTAAAGGCTACAAAGATAATTTTCTGTACTCCAGAAAGAAAATTTTTAGCAGCACAGCATCTTATTAATTGAACATTAGAAGAAGGGGATATTGTTTTCACAGTTTAAAGAGCATGAAGGATTTTAGAGAGAGGGGAAATTGAAATTTTAAATAAAGTTTATTTATCATGCATAATCCTGCTTTATTATTATAGCATTGAATTAAGAGTACAAAGAGTTCAAATTTTTAATACTTATAAAGGTCATTTATAGTTTGGGGAAGGGATTGTTGAAGTTTATACTCATTGATATAACAAGAATAATAAATAAAGGAAGGGTTTACTTTATGGACTTAAAAACATAATTTTCATTTTTTTAAATTTTTCTGAGAGAGAAAAAAAATGAAAACCTGTTTGAGTGAGCGACAAATATCTCATTTTTTTTAAAGTCTCATTTATATGATCTGAGTAATTGATTATGCTCAGTTTCTCAGTTGCCCTAGTGCTGTGATGGCAAACCTATAGCATGCGTGCTGGAAGTGGCACACAGAGCCATTTCTCTGGTCCCATCAGCTCTTCCGCTTTCCAGCATGCACATGGGCGCCAGCCAGCTGATCTTCCTGCACGTATGCATGCCAGAAACCAGAAGACCAGGTGACCGGTGTGCATGTGCACGCTGGAAACCAGAAGCTCAGCTTCCCGGCACACACATGCACGCTGAGGAACTGTTCTTCCGGTTTTCAGAGCTCCCCTGTGTGTGCACATGCTCCCATTTTGGCACTCTATGCTAAACAGGTTCATCAACACTGCCTAGTTTTCTGTGAAATATTCCTGGGTCCTTCATTTTGTATTAAGCTGTTTCCTTTACATCACTTTATCAAAAAATTAAATTCTCATAAGTTGCATATTGTAGTGTCTACCTTTAAAATGTTAGCAAGAATCCATTTTTTGCTATCTTATTATGTAGAATGGATATACAATTCATGTTTTTTTTCATTTTTGTGCATATAATACATTTTTTAAAGTTTTGCTTGAATTAAAGCTGCTCTTCAACATAAAGCAGGAACTGTGCATAGTTACCTCATTCACAGGATTCAGCTTTGAATACTCATGACTTAAAATCATATGCATTAGTTAATGTATCAAATCAGATTATAAAAAGCCTCATAAACCAAATAATTGAAATGTAACTCTGTCTGAACTTTGTATAGATACAGAATTTAATAGAATAAAATTTCATGTTCATGTTTTGAAACTGGACCGAAAACATCTGGAACATTAAGTTTCTTCAAAGTGCAGTCACTGTTTGATTTTGCTGTTTTAATTGATTCTATTACTAAAATGCTTCTTTCTTTCCCCCCCATACATTAGTGTAATACACTAAAACTAAACAGATGTCATCTCTAAATTTTCTCACTGTCCATTTATATACTTGAAAGAACCATAGATTTCTACTTCAGAAACTTTCAGCCTTTGAAAAATTGCTTAATACTGAATTTGTCTAAAAGAAATATACCCCTAAATTTAGAATAACTGTAATACTGCTCATTCAGAATGAAGGCTATACAGAAATAATTTATTTTTAATGATGTCATCAACTTTGCATAATGACTTAAAATCCATTAGGAATGTTTATTTTCAGGCATGGTTAGTAAAGTACCAAATCACAAAAAGTCCTCTAGCTTAATTTCAGGGTCAGTTTAAAACTACTCTTTCAGGATAGTTTATTTTCCCAATAGGAATAGATAGAAGCAAAATTTAAAGCCTGAACAGATATTTTGGAGTTGATTGGAAAATTTCCATCTATTTGTGTCACTGCAATTTTCTGTTCCGTTACACTATACTCCCGTTCCAGTGTAACTGAAGAAAACTCTTCATCCCTTCTTGACTTGCAACATCAGCACAAATATCTGTATATAAAAGTGAAACAACCTGAAGTTTTCAAGTGGTTTATTGGGGGAATGAATGTCCCTCAGTTTTCTTTTAGGTAGAGTATCTAAATTTAATAGCAAACATCCCATTGTTAATGTAAGAATTTAAAGTATTATAAATGTAGAACTTGTTAACTATTCTTCATATTGTTAAATATAGATCTGTGGTAGTATTGCAGTTAAAATAGTTATTTTCAGTAATTATGTGTCTTCCAAATATTCTGTTTTAATCAAAATACATGCTCGCCTAGAATTGAATAATCTTTTATTTAGCTTCTCTTCAGGGTTCTGTGGTACTGACAAAGGTCTTTCCTTCATTCTGCCAATTCTTTTTTTTATTTTCATGAAATATTAAAAGTTAAAATGAAGTTATTCAAAATTGTTTCTGTTACTGATTAACTTCTTCAATTTTTTTCTGTGAAATATTTTTTTAAATGTAGACTTAACATTTTGTACAGGATTGTTGAACAAAAAATATTGGCAAGAATATTTTAAAATACATCTATTTTTTCTATATAAAATAAATTTGAAGTAGACTGCTTAACTGAACAATGATTCAAATGTGTTTGTTACTTACAGATTATCGTATATGGCTGGTCTTTTCCATTTTACACAAGAATAGAAATATTCCTGATGGATAAAGATAATTACTTTGAATGGTGCCTGATTTTTATATAAAGATGGGGTCTAGAGTCCTTGAAACTTAAATCTGATGAATTCAATGCACATTCTAGATCACTTGAGAAGGAGTCATCTCTATAAATCTTGTATTTTGATCATCTTTTTAATTGGGAAATGTTTCAGAGTTTGCCTTTGAACAGAAGCACTTTTGCTTCATAGCTGTCAAAAAACAACTCTCAGTCCTAGGTTGAAGCAAATATATTGCAGTTGATCTTCACAGACTGGGTATGAGATGTTCTTCTCTAGATTATACCACTAAGATTTTTACAACTGAAGAAATAGGTAGGTAGAAACCACCTACTCTGATTTTTTTTTACATGCAATTAAATGAGATTCTTGGAGTGGTTGTATACATAGAGCTGAGGTGGTGCAGTGGTTGAGTGCAGCACTGCAGGCTACTTCATTTGACTGCTAGCTGCAGTTCAGCAGTTCAAATCTCACAGGTTCAAGGTTGACTCAGCCTTCCATCCTTCCGAGGTGGGTAAAATGAGGACCCAGATTGTTGAGGTAATATGCTGACTCTGTAAACCGCTTAGAGAGGGCTGTAAAAGCACTATGAAGCGGTTTATAAGTCTAAGTGCTATTGCTATTGTGACTTATGCTGGTTAATTTTTAAAAAGAAAACTTGTACAGAAAATGTATCTTAGCACTGTTATATAAATGAATAGGTATATCTATGATATATAATCTCAGTGTTGTAGTTGGGAGGTCATTATTGTATATTCACATAGGGACGTTATGGCTCTTCTTCCTTCTGATGATACTTAACTATTATGTGTGGTCCTTGGGCAACAATTGTGATTTTTTGGGGAGAAGTTCTTTTATGTTGTAAAATTCTAATTTTGATTATGGTATGAAATTGATAAATAGATGGAACTGTTACATAAACAATTTTACCGCTTCTCTAAGAATCTACAACTTTTCTTTAATCTTATTTAACAGGGTGAGATGAATTTTAGTGTGATTTTTGTATCGTACTTGTTTCCAAAGAAATCTTTTAACTTATGTGGAAGAGGGCAAGGTGATACCCTGTGATGTTCTTGATTGACAATTCTTTTGCTTCCTGGTAGGTGGAGCCATTACGCTTAGTATAAGGACTCAGTTGTAGGCTGAAGGAAGAGGAAGACTACTGTTAAAAGAACTGCTGGTAAGTTTACCTTTCTTTGGTACAGATCTTACAAAAGATGGTACAGAGGACTTACCTCATGTCAGAACTGAAGACTCCTTACTAAGACCTTTCAGGATTCATGCAGTAGAAGCAATAGCAATGACTTGTATCAACATATTAAATAGTCCATAGATTCCTTGATACACTTCTTAGAGAATATATGGGGAGGCTTTGGATATTTGTGAGGCTTACCAGTTATTTGCATTTTACATGAAGGTGCAGGTTGAAGTACAACCTGTTTCATCTTTTGGTTAATAGGAACTATGATGTAGTTAGAGACAGATCTTGAGGAGGGAGGGAGGGGAGAGTGAGTGAGTGAGTGAATGAGTGAGAGTGTGTGTGTGTGTGAGAGAGAGAGAGAGAGAGAGAACAATTGTGTTTCTATCTATATTGTTTGGTGTAAACATGTACAATAAAATGATTTTGTATTTAGATTACCAATAATATCTCTTACATTTCTGCATGTAGAGTGATATGATTATTTCAGCACTAAATATTGTTTCAGCACTAAATATTGGTTCTATTTCCAAAGTGATTTGGATCTAGTCTGTCCACTTTCCCTTTAAAATGTGTGATTTTCAGGCAGCCTGTGATTTGCCCTGTAATATGAGTCTGACTGGTTGGTTAGGTTGACTTCTAACAACCACATAGATTTTCTCCTTTCTTCATTTTCTCTAGTCAACTCCTTACTTGCACTGAATTTATCGCCATAGTGTGGCATTATAGGCATGTTAGTAGCAGAGACTGATTCTCTTCCTTCCACTAATATCTGTCTTTTCTGTATTGTTTTTAGTTGGCACAATAATATCAATTGTGTTTGCGAGTAATACCCTTTAATACACCAAAACAAGTGAAATCTGTGTTCATTTGATTTTTTTTCTTGATGTTCAAATTGGTTGGACTGCATCTAAAAACAGCCTAGTGTGAATAGTGTGTCATGGTAAGATTGAACTGGTATACAATAACCTAAGAATTGTAAAAATAAGTGGAAGTTGTCTATTCAGTTTGAAAAATGAGCATAGCTGGCTCTGTCAGTTATAATATAACTTGGTATGAAAGAGAAGGAAGAATTGGAAAGTTTTAGCAGATGTCTTAGCCATGATGTAACTCCCATTCCATTTTTAAAGGATTATTTAGTACTAGTATTGTGGAATACAGTATAATCAGTAATATTTGTTCCAAATATATAAGAAAACATATTGTGATAGAGCAGATACTAGACATTGTTGAATCTATCTTGAAGAAAAACTTTCAAAAAGTTATATGGAAATGACTTAAAATATTGAGATTTCCTAGTACTAATGTTATGTTTAAAATGAAAAATTTAGACTTTCATAAAGATTTCCTGGTTTTTCCAGCTGTGATTCTGGACTCATTTGAAGCCATGTCTGCAATGACAAATAAAATGGTTATATTTCTAATATCTATCCTTAATTCCGCTAATAAACTTTTTAGAAAAACTCAGTACAATGTTTAAATGATCAGATTATTTGATATTGCTCCATCAGTATGTCATCAGATTTTTAATAATGATTTGTTATAGTTTTGTCATTTAATAAATACAACTTTGTAATCTCTCATATCAGATACTGCAGCTGTCCATGTCTAGATTGTAGACAAATATATTTGAGAACCATGACTTTTATACAGGTACCAAAATCCTGCATAATATTCCAGAGGGTAGACTTTATTACCTTTGCTGCTTTAGAGACAATCAAGATAGCGTTTGGAAGATAGAATGTAGTGAAAGATTGAAAATGCTGCCCTTGTACATATATAGGAATTTAATCTGTCAGCCCTGCAACAGGAAATGGGTCCTGGAGTCATTGTGGTTGGTTCTGTGAGATTGTCAGCATATTATGCAGCTGCTTTAAAAAAAGAAAGACAAACTCAATCCTGGGGGGCGGGGGGAAGCTGTTGATGTAGCAAGCCTTTACATGAACCTATACCTGGAGTACCATATATAGTTCAGTGGACTTAAAACTCTATATTGAAATCTGGTATAGTTCAGAAATGGCACACAGGATATCTACCGGGTAAACACATTTTTTTAAAATGAAGACAGACTTTCTGTCGTACAATGTTGATGCATTTTCAGTGGCATCTCTGCTGCCTCCATGGCTGCTCTTCATAGATGTCCTGGGAGTAGGTCATCCCTGCAATGCTCCTTTAGTAAAGGCATATTTGCTGTTAGGGCTGCTTTGATGCCTACCACTCTGTCTTCTTTTAATTCCATTTTTGAATGCCTTTTACAATTTATACAGATACGTTAAAAATAACAGATTTTTTTTAAAAAAATCTTTGCACTGTAACAAAAGACAGAACAAATAGGATGACTAGGAGTAGTGAAAATAGAAGATAAGTATTGTATACGCTTAGAAACTGTACATTTTTCTTTTTATTGTTTTTAGAAAATCTCCAATAACAGATGAAATATTAGAAAGTAAATTGGAGGCTGATACAAATTAAAAAAAATAAGAATCACTTGCCATACTAAATGAATTCACATTTTTGGGCTCAGATTAATTTTATTCTAAAGTCCTGAAGAATTCTACTGTATCTTTTTTCACAGTTAGTGGCAATAGATGACAGACTGCAAATGTGCAATTCAGTAATATGGAAAAATATTTTTGCCCATCCAAAAAGGTAAAACAGAAGATGCAGCCAACTGTCAATAAATGAGTAGTTTTCTGTACTTAAAATGGAACTGCTCCAGTTAACTTCCTAGTTAAACTGTTAACTACAGGTAGTCCTTGAGTTACAACAGTTCATTTAGTGACCATCCAAAGTTACAGTGACCATTCGGTACAGTGCAACGGAGCCGGTGTCCACCACATGAACATGCACAACATGCGCATGCGTCCTTACCTCCTGCGATGCTCCGCGATGTCTCTGCGACACTCCAGCTGCTCGCCAGAGCGTCGCACAGGCGCCCTAGGCTCCGTGTGCATGTGCGGAGTTGCTGAAGAGCTCAAATACAGGTAAGAAGGGCGGGTGAGCCCTCCAGAGCACTGGAGCGGAGCAGTACCCGGTGCTCCCGGAAGGCACCAGTACACCCATACCAGTTCATAACCTACCACTGCCATGGTCTCATGATTTACATTTGGATGCTTTGACAACTGGTTCATTTTTATGACAGTTGCAGTGTCCTGGAATTATGTGATCCTTTTTGCAACCGTTTGACAAGCAAAGTCAATGGAGAAGCCAAATTCACTTAACCATGTTACCAATTTAACAACTGCAGTGATTCACTTAACAAACGTGGCAAGAAAAGTTGTACAATGGAGCAAAACTCACTTAGCACATTTCTCACTTAGCAACATAAATTTTGGTCTCAGTTGTGATTGTAAGTAGAGGACTACCTGTAATAGTATTACTATATTAATACTATTGCAATGAAGAAAACTACCATAATCCAAGATAAGTGACCTATATAAGGGCTGGAAAGAATGTAACTATCCTGATATGTCTCACACTCTTCTACAAATGGAAAAGTAAAGATCAAAAATATCCAAGTTTATTGTGTATCAATTATCTGTATTTGTTTTATTCTGGTTAGCATGCTCCTTGTTACTGATTGGGTGTGCTTTATAGTTTATTAGGGAGCAGAGTTAAACTTTCAGTAAATGTTGAAAACGTGCTATTATCACTATAGTGTCTTTCAAAAGACTTCGTATTGGAGTTCTTTGAGAATTTGCCTTCTGTTTTCCCTCACTTTTCATAGTTACAGAGAGGAAGAAATGGTTTGCTTTCAAGTAAGATTATTTGAGGGAATTTGAACTAAATATGTAGTTTTTGCAGTTGTTAAATACATGGAAAAACAAAATGAAATGTATTCTAGGATGAACATGCATTGATCAAATTCTCAGATTTGAAATGCTGCATATGGTTTTATATTTTATTTTATTTCATTCAATAGTGTCCAATTCTCAAACTGTCTTGATATCTTCATGCAATTTTCTTGGCAAACATTTTCAGAAGTGATTTGCCATTGTCTGTTTCCTAGGACTGAGAGAAAATGACTGGCTTAAAATCGCCAGGCTGGTTTTGTGTCTAACGCGGCACTAAAATTCATGGTCTCAGTTTCTATCCAGATGCCTTCACCACTACACCATTAGCCTGTTTATTATAACATTGTGGAATTTCTTGTGCTACTTTTCAGATATACTTATTTTCCTATATAACTATGTTAGCACCTGTTCTCTAATTTATTCAAGATTATTAGAAGTGGGTGTACTGAATTATCATAACTAGTAACAAAATATATGCAAACGAATATCAAGGAAAACATATACAAACAAATTAAATGAAAAATATGAAGGTATACAATTCACATGATGGCAAAGCTATGTGCAAAAGATACTGGGACAATTGTGATTTTGTATTTTAAATACTTTGAAAACATCAACTCAAAATACTGTTAATATGTTGTTTATATCAGGTTTAACTTAATTTACATTCAGCTTGCAATATATATTCAGCATCATTTTGCTACTTATTAAGTAATTTATTTCCTTACTTTAAGCAATGCTTTAATGCCACTCCTGGGAACCATTTCTAACTTCACCCATTTGGTAACTATTACAGATATGTAATTTCATATGTGTGTTGTTATATGGAGTTCTCTCCATGCTTGGAACTTAGCTCCCTAATCTTTCATGCAAGTTTGTTTAGTTTGTACTTTAATAAAAAATACATATAAAAAGTTTTCCCAGTTAGAGAATTTAATATATACCTTAGTAGAGATACTCTTTAGAAATGTACAAGGGGGACAGGAAATGTTGCAATGTGAATTATTCCTGTTCAGCATTCTGGTTAACCAGCTATACCTTCATTCAGAATATTCATTCCATCTTTTACCATCTACAATTTTTAGTTCCTTTCATCAGTTCCATCCCCCAAAACTCTGGCTTCTGTGACTATTCTTACTGCTCATTCAGTATTACTTTTTTGTTGTTTTGTGTGAGATATCTTCTCACACACACACACACACACCCCGGGAAGCTTGTTGTATTTCAGCAAACATTGGCTGCTCCAAGCTTACTTCTAACCAGTGGTGGACTGCTGCTGGTTCGGACTGGTTCATGTGAACCAGTAATTCCGATCAGTGGCTGGGCCCGCCCTGGCGCTATCACATCCTACACAATTGCTGGTTTTTCTATGCCACACACGTGCTCACATTTTCGGTTCTGGGCAGATGTTACAGTATATGATGCCCACTTCTGTTTTTAACCTCTTGCATTTCAATAGCCTATATTATCTATGGAGAATGACAGTGTTCTGGGGAAAAAAAGAATGCAATTTTATGAGGCCAGGAATGTTATTTTCTAGACATGAATCAGAAGTATCTATTTCAGTAGACAGTAACTATGAGGATTGGCAACTCTACCAAAAAGTCATGAAAAATATTAGATCCAAGAATGCTACATGGATAGATGCCAAAATGCCTAAAAAAATAAAATCAGAAACCAAGTCTTCAGATCAGGACTGTTTGTGTTAACGCCTACTCTTAAAACTCCTAATGTGAAATCAATCCTTAACTATTATAAGGAACTGGAAGGTTGATTTGGCAACCTTCAGCTGTGAATCGAGTCTTGTAGTTTTAATTTAGGACAAACTAAGATGGATTTCCTGGCTTCATTTGCCCACCACCACCACAACACATACAATTTTACTATCTGGGCTACTGGTGATGGACAAACTACCAACAGTCACTCTAGATGGAAACTTTAAATGGTTGGTGCCAAGGGTCCATAAATGTTGGGTTCCGTTGTAGTCGTAAGTCAAGGATTGCCTCTAATAAATCAACAGTGACACAATAAATCCAATAAAAAGTTATGGAGCTCTCACATTTCTTTTTAGCCAATGGTTATATATTTTAACTGGGAAAGGTAAGACATTTCTGTGATTCTCTCAGAATATTTCAGAGGGATTTGTTCCATATAGGTGTTTGTCTATAAGATGAATAGAAATCCTCAAGCTTAATAAGAGCATTGTTAAGCTAAATTCCATTTCACTTTGGAAATCCTTTCGAATCTTCTGTCTCATATAAAAACAGACCTGAATATGTTGCATACCTTACCTATTCAGCAACATTTATATTGCATACATTCTGTAATCATAAGTGGTCCTGCATCTGTGTTAGTAACATGCTTAGTAATATTGATTTGCTCAGAACATCTACACTATTACATGCTTCCTGAGCATAGCTTTGTGAACCGTGTTTGTAGATACAACGGGTTAGATATATTCAGTAGCTTTACATATGTGCTCACAGTAATCCAAACATTTATGTAGTGAGGAACCTTTCTACACCCTGCTGTCCTTCAACCATATTGGATTACAGCTAAAGTTGTGGATCATTATGGCCAATGGCCATGCTTGTATGTAATTCAGGCAATTGTAATCCAACACATTTGAAGAACATCAATTAGTAAAAGGTTTTTATGCACCATGTTAAATCAGAAATACACCTTCAAACTATTGATAATTTACATTTGTGGCATTGTCTAATTTAAATTCCTATTGAGTCAGCTCTATTACTCTATTACTGCAAGAAAAGCAGAATTTTGTAGGGCTTTAAAATTGCCAAAGATAATTGTATAGCCATGAAATGTTGTAGAAAGTTATGATTATTTTAAAGTGGACCGTATTGTTTTCTTTAACATTGAACACTTTTAGGTGAATAATTAATTTTCAGGCTTCTTTTGGGGCAAGTAGCACATTTTAAGTGTTGTGTGATTTATTTGTTTGTTTATTTATTTATTTGCAAAATAACCACTTGCCTAGGGTGGGAGACATAACCCTAATTTTTCTCAATTTACCCATGTTTTTGTTTGCCCTTTTTTCTGGATAGATGGCAAACAAGGCTGTTGACACCTAGGATTTTTATACTGTATATACAGTATATTTTGAACCTAGAGCAGATACCTTAAGAGTTTTCCAGCGTCAAACTGGTGAAACCAAAGAAAGCAGCTACAGTTTCAATGGCAACCACTGACATGCAGTGTTAATGCATTTATGCAACTTTGAGATGCACTGAGCATAATGTAGAAAACATAGTGTTTATTCAAAGAAGAAACATATTAATGTGCACATTGGTAAAGTGGCTTAAATATGGATGCTTTCAAAACTGTATCCCATTATATCCGATAACTATATCGCATTGTCAGACATGCATTATAAAATTCTATGTTGTGGTTAGATATTACACATAGATTTTAAATTAAGGGCTTTAATATAATTTTGCTATTTTTATATAGCAAATAATATAATAATATTGGCCAATATTTATCGTATCTTCCAAATTAAAAGAAATAAAAAAGAATGGTAGAATAAAGGCCCAAATCAATGTTTAAGTCAGAAGAAAAAACTACTTCTCAGCTGTCGTCTCTAGAAAGACTTTGAAGCCACAAGTGTGTAGGGCTGAATGCTTTAACCTACAGCACTGCATTTTTTAAAGTTATAACTGGAAGAATACTTGGTATTCATTACATTTTTAGTATTTTTTGGTAAGATAGATAATTCTGGATCTTTATAGCAAAATAAAGAAACAATACTAGTTTTGGCTTCAAAACTACTTTGATTATTTATGGGAAATTCTTATTATTGATTTACTAAAATAATCATGGAGTAGAAGTTTTAGATTTAGAAACTTGCTGTGTCTTTTCTGATACTAAGAATCCTATCTAAACTCTCATGAGATCAACTCTTTATTGAATTGATCTTATTCTGATCAATTCTATTTCTGTATTCAGTTCACTTTTTTATAACTCGGAAGACAATTTTTGTTGGTAACTTAGGTTGGTAAAATTAGGAAGTAAATCTATTAGAAATGTATTTCTGATGGGCACAGAAACCATAACCTTTGTAAAAAGGATAAACATTGAAAATATTCTTGGTTTGAATAACATAGCATAGATTCATAAAAGAAAAAAACTAGAAATCAACCTTTTGGTAAACAAAATATTTTTTGACTGATATTTTCACTGTAGCTTGCTACCTGGGGCTGATTATGTTAAATTTATCATCTCTCTGGGAGTTTACAGTATTTTTCTGGAAATTGTATCTAAAATTACAAGCATCCTAATACTTTAATTTAAGAAACATAGTCAATATAATTGCTAAAAGAATTATTTAACTCTTGTTTGTATGTGTGCATAACACTCTGCAGTTACTTGTTCTGATCTAGTCATTCCTTGTGGTTGAGGGAATTAGTGTTTGCGTGATGTACTTGATTAAGTCATGTACAGTCTCATCACATTTGTGAATCAGCTTTATTAACTGGAAAATATTGAACACCTTCCATATATACTTTTAAGGGTCCAATTCTTGGAGGTAAAAATCCTTAAGAGCAATGAGATAAAACTAAAACAATGTTTTAGATTGTGTCATTGCTATTATGTATAGACTGTGTTTTTAGATGTGTGGGAGCAGATAATATCAATAAAGCGTATATATTACTGAAAGCACATATTTTCCATAGCATTGTTTCATTGTTCCTAATAGGTAGGATTATTTTTTTTAAAGATTGTTTAAAATTCATAAATGTTAATTATTGCCACTTTTATAAATGAAATGAAGGGTTTCTTTTTAATTCTGAGTTCAGTGTTCTCTTTATAAATTGATAACACTACTTGCAATCGAAGCTTTAATGTAAGGCCAGTTGATACAAAAAGCTGCAATATAAGTTTCTTGATAGGACTAGTTTAATATATAAATTTAGTTTAGTTAGCATAAGATAAAGAATTTAGCATATGCCATTCTTAGTCATCCAGTGTTCAGATTGGCGAGTGATCAGCTCTTTAAGCTTTCATTCTGTCTCTCTTTCTCTCTTTCTTTCGTTCAGGTTTTCGCCCCTCCCCAACAACATGCCTGTAAAGTGGGGCTTCTCCCACTTGGCTGAGGACGTCTTAGCTGGATCGATTGTGGGGAGGAGCAGCAGCAGCAGTTCTGAGGGTGAGTAGAGGCTGCCAGGGTTCAGGCCTGGATTTATGCCTCTCTTCCCCTGCTCTCTTCCTTAATTAACTGGGGGAGGGGGTTATTTCAACATCCGAAAAGGACATTGCTTTCACCTTTGCTGTCATAGAACCTAAGACTTTTCTTAATGAGTTATTCTTATACAGTTGGTGGCTTACAATCAATCATTTAAATTTAAAATCGAAAAAACCCTCAGATTCAATATAACAGCAGCGAAGAACAGGTCCACAGCAATCTGGCTGGAGCTATTTCTTCTTTTTCTTTCGATTTTGGAAGCACTTGACTGCAAACATTTTAGAGGTTAATTAGATTTTTTTTAAAAAAAGAAACGGGTTGGATCAACCCACTTCAAAATAATACCAACATAACTATGGTATGAATAAGAAATTAACAATTGCATAGCAATGTGCCAAATTTTTCCTTTTGTTCAAGAAGTTATGTTTACCTACATCTTTCAGTTTTAACACTTTTTCATGATCCCAGCAACCTAAAAAAAATTAGAAGACTTTATTTTCCCTTTTTGAGAAACTTGAGAAAATATTAAAAGACATGATTAAATTTAGAATGCATTGAAGTGCTTTTCTTTGAAAATGACACAGAAAAGAAGTATGAAAATGTATGATCATATCCACTTGATTAGAGAGACAAATGGTTTCATTGGGATGCTAAGCGATAATAAGGATCAAACAGGTTGTTTAAATATTTGGAAATCAGTGGCTTTATTTCCACTTCTTAAAGATGTTTGATCACCTGTCCAAATATTACTTGAGTATGAATGTGGCCTATATTTGATTTTGAATTCAAAGTAACCATTGGATAGAAAGAATGTGGAATTATGTTAGGTTTATAATTATGGTTACATTTGTTTCTTTTTCTTGGTTGTAATAAAGTGATAATGTTTAGGTTATCGTCT
Organism: Thamnophis sirtalis; assembly: GCF_051295495.1. Taxonomy (NCBI): domain Eukaryota; kingdom Metazoa; phylum Chordata; class Lepidosauria; order Squamata; family Natricidae; genus Thamnophis; species Thamnophis sirtalis. The sequence continues at coordinate 61,813,715 of NW_028261386.1, read as the reverse complement.
CAAAGTTCATACTACAGTTGGAGTAGAATAAGCTCTTCTAGTTTTATAGGAGAAAATAACATTTTTAATATTGCATCCTCTTTTTATAATTTTAAGGCTGAGTAAGAGTATCCTATTAAGATCATTTGTACCCTAGGCCTGTGCAATGGACAGAAAGATATTTTGGTGTATCCTCCTAAATTGGCAGGGCAATATTTTTTACCTTGGACTTTCGATTCCATAATCAGGAAATCTTTCTAAAAAATTCATTTAAGGGACAAGTAGAAATGTTCAGGCAGGTTTATTTGAACTGAGGTGGTTTAGATAACTTTAAGCATGATGGCAGTACTCTAACCTGATGCTGATTGTCAGTGACATGAAAAATCCACATTATAATGCATGCAATATATATTTTATGGCTGCTAGTTTTTAAAAGTCTCTCATTAGTGGGAAGTTATATTATGTGAAAGAAATTCTAGATACTGACAAGATTTAATTTCATTTAAAGTTTTTGATTACTTTTACTTGATTTATTGAAGTTATAATACAGTAATTCTCAAGTGGTAATAATGGATGACTTTCTTGTAAAACTGGGGATAGAGCAGATTTCAACTTGGATAAATACCTTTAATAATGCATCATGGTTTATTAAAACACTTTATTTGAGAACTGTGGATTACTTGTAGATATTTCCTATGTGGTACTTTTACTTTTATGTACTTAAGAGCAGGAATGGTTTGTGATAATAATAACAATGCAAAATTTAACAGAATGCTATTGTTATATTTCAAATTCATGCATCATGTGCACTACTTTGGCCGCAGAGCTTTTATGGAGGCCCTTCATATTTTTCAACCTCATATTAATTATGTTACTTTCTGAGGTATAGGATTTGTTCTCCCAGAGAGTTGCATGTAATACTTTGCAGTGTTTATTTTGGCAAACCAAATAGCTTAATTTAGAATTTAAACATATTATGTGGTTATTTAGTTGTTAGCAGAAATGGTTGACCCAAATTGTCTGAAGGGTCACATTTTCCATTCAGAGAATGTTTGAGAGATACTCTTGATTTCTTAGTTCAAGCATTGTTGAAGCAAAATGAAGTATAAGTCTATGCTGTTCAACTGTTAGGAAAAATACTACCATCATTTATGAAAAGCTATTTCACTGTAGGTTCCTGATAAATTATTTTCTCATTGTTTTGTCAAAATACCACAGGTCCACTGATAAACAGTCACTTAAACCTAATTAAGAATTATTCTTAATAGGATTGTAAGCATACAAACTGACTGTTATGACTAATCTGGTTTCCTAATTAGAATTCTTTAAAACAAGTTCCCTAAGGGCTGAGATAAGTAGTTTAACAAACTGTTAGCTGTTATTAATAATGAATATTTTTCCTGGCCAAATGACATCAGTTTATATATTTAATCAGAAGTAATATAAGTCAGAATGAAATTGTGCAAACAGTAATATTTCAGCTATGATGTCATCTTAAAGCCTTGAGGATTAATTAAAATACGGATTTTGCTTAATCTAAGAAGTAGTAACTGATTATATTCATTTGGTAAATTTTCTTTTAGGGCAGATAGATTCTCTTTGAGGTGGTGGGGACATATGACTTCCCAGTGTGGTTTACAGACAATTTCCGGGGGGGGGGGGGATCACTTTCTGCTTTCATGCATGAAACATATTTGTGGGTGTATGGGTCTGGCTTTTAATAAAGGCTTCTTTTATAGCATTTAGTCTGGTTTCATCTGCATAATGACCCAATGCTGCCTTTCTGCTGCTAATTGTGTCCTAGTTCATTGTTATATTTTCATCCTTAAGTGCTATGATAAGAATCAGAAGCAGGGGAAGTGAAAGTGAGCCCCAACCAAAGATGCAATCTGGATTAGGGCCAACGTGCCTTTCCCCCAACATCACAGTGGGATGGTCATTATCATGCATAGCTTTGCCTTAATTTATTCTTTCCATTTTTAAATTTTAGATTCAGAATTTAACATTGGACTCATAATGCCTCCATGAACTGAATTACCTTTCATTTAACATTAATTTTACTGGATTTTATTTTTCTACACATGCTTTCATTAGCTTACTTGTATTAATTTTGTGAATGTATGTTGTGTTAACTATTTTCTTTTACTTGTCCATTGCCTTGGTGCCACAATGGTTAGAATGCAATATTGCAGGCAAATTCTGTCCGTAGTCTGGTGTTCAATCCTGACAGGGTTCAAGATTGACTCAGCCTTCCATCCTTCCAAGGTTGGTAAAATGAGGGCCCAGATTGTTGGGGGTAATATGTTGATATTATAAACCACCCAGAGAGTGCCTTAAAGTGCTATGGGGCAGTATATAAGTCTAAGTGCTATTGCTTCTGACTGTATTTGACTCTGCTTTACATTCTTAAGGACTTGTATTTGCATACACAAACTAAACTCTAGAGTATGCAAGAATACTGTAAACTATAAACACTTCATTTTTAAAACATCATTCCTTTTGTTCCTAGAAACAATATTGAACAGAACTATCTTGTTCTCGGGTGATTAGTAAATAATTACCCAGTTGAAGTTTTCTTTGCGTTTCAAATTTTAGTACATTATTTTTGAAAATACATGAAGCTTCCTTCTTTCACAGTCGTAGTTGTTTAATGGTATCTGGAAAGTCTGTCACCTATAGAATTTGGAGGGAAAATATGACAAGTTGGGTTCAACTCCATTAGCTTATGGAGTGTAAAAGGCCATGTAATAGCTTCAGAAATATTTTCTAACATTGTCCAAAAAACCCACAAAATGTTTCTTATTTAAATTCAATGATGATCAATAAACGAGCTACATATTTATGAAAAGGAAATTCTTATGTCATTGCTATTATGACACCATTAAGGTGTAGGCTACTTTGTTTGACTCTGGATATATTTAGGATCATAAGAGAATGTGTGGGTAGATTCTCAAAATGGCTGCCATTGTGGGTATGGTGAGGCAGCTAATTACCAGAAGGTGAAGTAGGGGGCCAGAATGGTATCTGTAATTCCAGTAGAAGTTTTGTGGAGTCTGAAAGCATTGGGATAAATATGATGTTCTCTCTCATATATAGGGTGTGTGTGTGTGTGTGTAGTATTTTTTAAACATCAAGTGAGGTAGAGGGGCTGATGGGCACTAAGGAACAGCTTTTGGGTACGCTGTCTAGAATCCCTTATCTGTGAGATAAGCATCTTTGAAAATATGACAAATATATATAAATAAGAGATTGTCTAGATCAGAGGTGGTGTTCAGCAGGTTCTGACCAGTTCTGCAGAACTGGTAGCAGAAATTTTGAGTAGTTTGGAGAACCGATAAATACCACCTCTGACTGGCCTCGCCCCATCTATTCTCTGCCTCCCGAGTCCCAGGTGATCGGGAAGAAATGGGGATTTTGCAGTAATGTTCCCCTGGAGTGGGGTGAGAATGGAGATTTTACAGTATCCTTCCCCTGCCACTTCCACCAAGCCCCACCCACCAAGCCATGGCACCAACCCAGAACCAGTAGTAAAAAATGTTGAATCCCACCACTGGTCTAGATCAGATTCTACCAATTCGCTCCTATGTGCAGAAGTGTCCGGGCTGATGGGTGGAGCCTCCCACCGCTGCTACTACCAGTTCGCCCACCTCTGGTCTAGATCTATTAGCAACTATGAGGAACACATTGCTTCTTCTGACATAATAGTCACATTATATGTATGTATTAAGGCAATGTTGCAATTCAAGACTCAAAGGGGAATAGTATGTAGTATTTACATTGAACTTCTTCTTTAAGTTAAACCATTGACATTGAGTTTTCAAGAGATTGTCAGCAATAAATAGAAATTGAAATAAAAATGCTTTTAAAATGTAACCTATTAAAAAAAATTAAGTCAAAGAGTTGAAAAACAAGAAAAAAAATCAATTGAAAATAAAACATTGTGTGGCTTTCTCTGCACACATGCAATTAAAATAACAAGAAACTTGCCAGAGCCAAAATATGTTGTATTCCATCTGAATCTGAATCTTGGTTTATTAATCCATTAACAAGCTTACATTTGGAAATGAATGCCCCACTTTTTTATTAGACAAAAGATGCTGGCTTTTCTACTATTTAATTCAACCATCCTTTTTACATGAATAATTATGTGACAATAACTGTAAACATGCTACTTGTTTCAGGTAAAAAGAACATTCATTTTTTGCATATTGAATTCTTTACAAGAGAAAATAATGGCTGCGCTTTTAAAAAGGCTAGGCAAATAGCATGTGAAGTAGACAAAAATAAATGTGTGAGGTAAATTCTCTTTAAGTAAGGTTTTTCATAGTGTCGTAGTGGTGAGAGATAATCTAGCTGCCAGTAAATGATGTTCTGAGTAATGTAGAGATTCAGATATTCAGCTGGAGAGACTTTGAACTAAATTCTAAAAGCTTGCCAATGGCATTAAAGTGATTGTTTTTTCTGCCCAAATGATTTAGTTGATAGTTATGACAATAAAATGAAGTGTGAAGAGCCATGAATTCCTTGAATGTGAAGCAAACATAATAAAAAAGCCCAATCATTATGAGTGTGTGTTTGCATTAATAAGGTGTTTTAGATCTTTAATGGTAGATGTGCATAAAGCAAATTTTAGGACTAGGAATAAATTGTGTTTAGTTTTTACTCCACCAACTTTCCTGGACAATGTACTCTGAAGCTAATTCATCAGACATAGTAAACATCACACATAATAGAATAAAATACATATAGATGATCAGACAGTTACAGATCTAGCTATTTTCCTATAACTAATATTACACAATCATTCGGCATTTGACATTCAGTCTCATTAAAACCAATTATCTAGAATAGGCTTAGAACCTATAGGAATACTTGCTGTGATGAAGTGAGCTGTAAATCATAAATACTTATGCAAGAATAAATTTATTAGTCTTTACAGTTCCAAATGTCACTGGAGGTTAATGCTTTAATGCTTTATAAGTGCAGCACAAGGTATTGTGAGTCCACAATAATATTATATTTATTTTCTAATGAAAACACCAGGGAATCCTATGGGTTGAAATTAAATAAGTGGCTGTATAATTATAAACTTGTAACAGGATAAATATCTAGCTGTTAGATGATTATATTAATCTTAAAGTAAATGCTTCTTCTTCTGGCTACTTTTATTTATCAGGGTTCCCAACAGACAGCTGTGGCACAACAGAATATATTTAAACAAAATATGGGTTCTTAGCTGCAGGAAGAATAATAACTAGCTATATTAGGGTATTGGTTCCCATTTAAAGTCAAAATTTGTTAAATTATGCAATAGGAGTTTTTGACTCTGCATTTGGAGTGAAATTTCAAGACATCTATTCTACAGGTTGAAAGACACCATTAGATTTAACTGACATGTGTTCTATGATCTTTCCAAGCAGTTTGAAAGCAAATATTGCTGAAATGTCAGTCTCATAAAGTCTAATCACAAAATAACATGGTAAGATGCTATCTTTGAGAGTCAGTAGGTTGGTATTCTTTCCAATGGAATACTTATCTTTCTTTGATACAGTATGCATAAAACAATACAAAATGAATTAAGTTAGTCTAGTTTCTGCTACATTAGAGAACAGCACTAATTTTTTATGAAGTAGTTGTTTTATGTTTCACACTAAGAGATAAAGAAATATTTGTATAGATGCTTAAATTGGATTGAACAGTTTAAGAGGTAAAATTAATGAAAATAGCACATTTATGAATTGATGGTTTACAGTAATAGTTTTACATAATATTTTCAATGGCAAGACCACTTAAACTTTCTCTCTCATTCCTTTTAAGAGTTTGTGATTTTATTGTTCCTTTTATTTGAAGACCAGAGATGAAAAATATATATAGTCCTTGACTTACAACAATTCATTTAGTGACTGTTTGAAGTTACAATGGCACTGGAAAAAGTGACTTAGGACCATTTTTCAGACTTGCCACCATTTCGGAATCCCCATAGTCATGTGATCAAAATTCAGACATTTGGCAACTGACTCTTATTTATGAGGATTGCAGTGTCCCAGGGTTGTGTGGTCACCTTTTGCAACCTTCTGACAAGCAAAGTCAATGGGAAAGATTTACTTAATAACCATGTTACTAACTTAACAACTGCAATGATTCTCTTAACAACTGTAGTGAGAAAGGTCATAAAATGGGGCAAAATTCACTTAACTATTTCACTTAACAACAGAAACTTTGGGCTCAATTGCGGTCATAAGTTGAGGACTACCTATATTCTGAATATTTTTACTATCTGTATAGATGTCCATGCAATTATTAGCCAATTAGCTTACATAGGCTTTATAGACTGTCAAATGATAAGTGATTGCAGTAGTGCTTTATTTAAAAATGACCTGACCAGAAAAAATGATAATTTCAGATGTACAATCTGTGGGATAGTAACTGATATATATATAAAAAAATCATGTATTCATTTCTGAAACATGGCGGTACTTTATGACCTTTCTTGTAATGTATTGGCTGTGAGTCCCTTGACTGTTATTTTATGACAATCTGTGTATTTTTGCCTAAAAAGAATAATACAAAATTCTGAATTAATGTATCTGAGCAATATATTGGTCATGTTGGTGTCAGCATTCCAACTAACTCCTTGTTGCAATTCAGAACTTGGAGGATTCAAGAACATTGCTTTTTGCATTCCTCAATATAGGAGCTAAATAAATTGTGGAAATTACAGTATTTCTATCATCTTCTGTTATGTATGAGCTATATTTATATTTTCCAACTAAATTAAAATAAACATAGTTTGATTTGGATTTTAGATTACTGATTTATGTTGGAAAATAACAGAAAAATGTTAGAAACAAAATAAATGTCAATTCAACTTTTTTCTCCAACATGGTTTCTCTAAGCATCCATTCACAGTTCTCTTGAAGTACAACATTCATTACTATGCAGTAATGAATTATTGGAAATGGTCCTCCAATACCATCCTAATTTCTAAGAACATCTCAACTATAAATTACAAGCTTTCTTAGAAAATAAAAATAATGGGTAATTCTGGCTTAATGGATTATATATAAATATGACTCTCTCTATATAAAGGGAAAAGGACAGTAGAGGAAATACAAATTATCTTGCAGCAGGAAGGGATAGCATTCTGAAAAACTGTCCTTTGTCACTCATGGTAGCCATTTTGTGAATCAAGAGGCAGAAGCTCTTTTATGAGAGTATCTGCAAGTTCTGAAAATATTAGCTGTGCTTGCCAACAGAAAGGACACTTGCTTTAATTGCTTCTTGTTAAGAACTTTTGAATTAGGCTTTATTGTATTACTGCTTTATATAATACACATCATTATCTGTGGCTATTACTTTCTCATGTAGTTTAACCAATCCTGAGGTAAAACAGTTGCAAACATTCACCTTTATTTGCAGTGAGGCTTTGTTTTGTGTTTTAAAAAGTGGAACTTTTCTTCTTGTGTATCTTGAGTTTAATTGCTCCTTAGTTTCATTGCATATTTAAGTCAGCTGCCAAGAAAACAAAACATGCAAAATGGACTTAATAGACGAAGCTTAATGAACTTTGGCATGCCTGACTTAAATGTTGCAAACTGATGGACAAGTCATTTGCACATACCATATAAATAACTTACATAGGCATCTACGTTTGAGTTTCTGCCAAATAACCTGGGAGAGTTGCCATTTTTGCTTAGCTTCCATTAAATTAGTGCTGGTTGGTAGTTAGCACAGATGGGTGTGTACATGTAAAAGAATGTAACCTACTATGTCAGTATTGGTATGTGAGAACATGCCTTATACTTGACCTGTGTAAGCAAGACCTATAATTTTTCAGGCTTGTCTCAACAGGAAAGCTTTTATTAAGGGGGCTAAACTAACTCAACAGAATGGATGGCAGGAGCTTTCTCCTTAAAAAACTATACTTCCTATGGTTGAAAATAGCTTTAAAATACTTGATGGCCAATCAGATACAAGCAACACATTAATGTAAATGCAGATTAAGCAACAGCTATTGAACACAATCTAATTATTTATTGATTCTTTGACAGTAGAAGTATTCATTCTTATAGCTGGGAATAAGTATAAAATTCTTTCTTATCAGCATCTTTGTGTTAAGTGTAATACATGATATCTATTAAAAACTCCTATAGAGGATATAGTCTGTTTAATTAAAAATCTTATTCCTCTTTAAAATTCCATCATGCTTTTCTTCTACAGATTCCTTAATTCTCAGCTTAATATTATTCTATAAAAAGATTATATATTTATACTCAGTCATTTTTTTCCATTTTTTAAAGTTTTCATAAATGTTGAGCTACAGTACTTTGTTATTGGATTTTGCTACAGTATAGAAGTGAGCTATGCCTTAATAAAACAGTTTTCACAACAAAAGTTCCTGACTACATAGGATCTTCTTAAACAACTGTATTTACCATAATTTATTACACTTCCCTACAAATCTATGAGATGTTTGACTTTATTTTTTTTTAAATCTTCTTTTTATATATAATAAAAATATGTATTATTATATAATAAATATTATTATATAATAAATAAATATTATTTTTATTATATAATAAATGATTTTACTTCTGTTAGATTTTCAATGTATATAAGAAAAAGTATGTGTGTGTGTGTTACTAAACTTACAACTACTGAAATATTTTATATATATAATATATATAATGAATGGGTTAATAAACTACATGTGTCACATTTGAAGATTGAACTACATGTCATTTTTCAGTTATGTCTTAACTATAATAGGATGCTACAGATAAGTGTGAAGTATTCCTGCCTGTGATGGAGAGCAGTGAGTTATTTCTGTAGTTTCAGCAGTCTGATTTACTTCCCTTATTTTTTTAGTGAGCTGTGATGAAGGCATTGTGGTATTGTTAGATCTTGGTGAGCCTGATGTCTTGGAATAAAATAAAATATCTCAGAATAAAATAAAAATAGCATACTGGGATGATTTAATATTAGTTTTAAAAGATAATGTTTGAATAAAAAATACTAGATAGTAATGGCAAAATATATGTGGAGAGAGATGTCCTGTTCTATTGTTAGTTTTTTCATGGATCCCAGACATCTTAAATAGTGCAACAAAAACATAATATTTATTTTGTTAATGTTTTATTTTATATCAGTATCCTTGGTATTATCGGGATAATCTACTTTTTTTACAATGATCCAGGGCTTCCCACAGAAGAATGAAATTGCCTCTTGATCTGAAAACATGTATCCATCCAAAAATCCAATGATATATAAAAGTTTATCAATAGTTTCAGAAATATCTGTAATTTACTTGAAACAACCATAAAACTTAGTACATTTATAGAATCAAAGAAAGTTGTTTTCATTTTGTAGTTTTCATGTATTAAAAATTATTGTAGAAGTTAATATTAACAGATGTACCTTTTAGTTGACCAAACTAAGTATAGTAAAGGTTATCGGGTTATTGCCTTGCAACTTTTTTTTTTTTAACCATCCTAGATTTTAAATGAACAAAGACAGAAATAGTTTTTTAAAATATAGACCTTCTAATCAAATAGAATTAGGAACGATAGACTGCATTATATTGCTTGTATGATTCTCTTAAGGACTCCTTTATTTCCACGGACAATAAATTACTGTCTTAAATGTAGCCATTATCTTATATACCTGTTTTTTGAAATTGGTTAGGGTGGGGGGAAGGTAGTTTCCTTTAATTTGAGGTTGGTTATGGACTGTGAATAAATCCCTATAGATTTTTTGGCAAGAGTATAGAAATGGATGGATCATCATTGCCACCTTCTGCTTGTTCTGTAGTGGTTGTTTTTTGTTGCCCAGTTTAGCCTGCAGACTTAGGAGTTCCTGATTATTTTCTTTCTGAGTACTAATCTGGTCCTATCTTGTTCAGCTTCTTTTGAAATTGGCCATGCTTCATTAGTTTTTAATTATTTGAGATGTTTTGAATAATTGAAAGAAAATTGTATTTTTTGTTTATTTGTTTGTTTGTTTATTGGTATACCTGGCATTTTTATAGTGTATGGGAAAACATATTCTTCCATTATGGAGTTTGCAATTTATTAAAAATTCGTTATACAGGAAACAGAGAAAGGAAAGGGAAAGATAGGTACAAATAGGAAAAGGTTAGGCCCTTATTTCAGTCATGCATGTCTAAATTTAGTTTTGTATAGGAGAAAATCTGAGGGGATGCAGGGCTCATTGGCTAAGATGCTGAGCTTGTCGATCAGAAAGGTCAGCAGTTCGACAGTTTGAATCCCTAGTGCCGCATAATGGAATGTGCTCCCATTACTTGTCCTAGCTTCTGCCAACCTAGTAGTTTGAAAGCACGTAAAAATGCAAGTAGAAAAATAGGATCCACCTTTGGTGGGAAGGTAACAACATTCCATGCACCTTCGGCATTTAGTCATGCCGGCCATGTCTTTGGACAACATTGGCTTTTCAGCTTTGAAACAGAGATGAGCGTCGCCCCCTAGAGTTGGGAACAACTAGCACATATGTGCAAGGGGAACCTTTACCTTTTAGGAGAAAATCTATGAGAGATTGTGAATCTTAATATTCACTGAGTCTTAATACATTCAGATAGCATTAAAATCATAAGAGGAAAGAATACATATCAGTAAGAAATAGTGTTTTTAAATTGTTGGAAGAGTAAAGGCAATTAGCAAAGCTATGTCACCAGAAAGCCAGCGTGACTATGACTCAACACATGGCTCAGTACTATACTTTTGCCAAAAGTAGTATGCAATACAACCTTTTGGTCCTTTTCTTTGCACTCAGTACTGAGTGGAACACTAAGCAACTTATCATAACAAGTTCTGGATATATTATAGGGAAACATACCATGGTGGCTTACTCCAGCTGCTTAGTGCTTCCTCAAATGTAGTGCTTTCTTTTCTTGTCCTTCCAGAAAGAAGACTCCCATCAAACCTGGTTTCAAAACTCAGAGATAAATCTGTTTAGAAACTTAATAGATTGACATGCAGCTTAGTCTCCCAGGTTTAGCATTAGAAGCTAGGTTGCTATTTGGGGTTAGTGTGAGTTTAGCTTTAAAAAAACTAAATAATTTGTCATTTATTTAATAAGTCATGGCTTACTGTAATGTCCAAATCAAATCATTAATTCTATTTAAATGTGAAACACAATGTTTTAGTTGAGAAATTATAGTTGAATAACATGGCATGTTGAGGCTTAAAAGCTAGGGTTTGCGTAGCTAGAGAAAATTCAAGATCAGAAATCCACAAAGTGATAACACAAGAGAATACCTTCTGTCAAGAGAAATATAGAAATTGATTATGCATACAGTTGTCAGTGTGATGTGATGTGATGGTCCTGAGGGTAATTGGTGTGATGTGACCAGAAAAAAAAGAAAGAAAATAAAGGCTTAAAAAGGGGCAAATTTAGTAATTCATTGCTAGGCAGCAACAACTTAAGTATAGTGTCAAGATTAAATATCATTTTTTCATCTGTGTTCTGCAGTAATATGTATTTAGTTCTCGATGCTACATTTTAGAGAATATTTTGACCAGTTAGAGTATTTCTAAAGGACAGTAACCTGGAAAGAAAAACTTAGAAATAACAGACAGACAGTCAAACAGGCCAAATCCAGTCTAAACATCTGGCAGAGTATATGACCAACCATAATAATGCCAAAGAGAAATTGTGGTTTAAATCACAAGAAGATATCAGAAACAATGTGTTTAAACTACAAGAAGTAGTTTAGAGGAGTTCTAACCCCACTTGAGGGGCAGAGTCATCTGGGTAACCTTCTCAAACCACTTCTGAAATCTTACTAAGAAAACTTCAGGGACTAGTTCAGGTAGTTACCAGCAGTCAACAGTGATGAAAAGGCATGCACAGACACACACAAGAAAAAAGGAAATATGTTTTGGCTGGTAGGCAGAAAATAACTCTAAAGGTAAAGCTTTTCCACATTTCAGTAGACTGGTTCAAAAAATGGTGGCTCCCTTCACTTGGGATGTTTAAAGAGAAGCTATGTGGAAATCTGTTGAACATGCTGAAATAGTGGACACTGTACTGGCCAGGATTAGACTTATCTGCAAGGTCCTTTACATATGATAATTCTGTGAAAAGTAATGGACTATGGCTAACTGCGATCAGACCAGTGTACATTACAGTGCTTCTCACACACACAAAAATGGTATTGCGGAAGGGGAAATATAAAGAGAGTTAGTAGAGCTTTAGTTTACTTGATTTCTTAAATATCTGCTTGCATGTGTCCTCTGTTCATGATTTTTGTATTTGAACAATGGGGTTCAGGATACATTTTAAAATATAAAGAATGACTATTTGTTTGGGCTAATTTGATCTGCTCTTCTTTCATTTAATAGTATTAAGAACATTCTTTCATTCGTCTCATTTTGTTGAAGTGACTATATTAAGAAATTAACACCATAGTTTATATTAGCTAAATGTTGTAGCTTGTATAACAGATGACTCATGTTAATATTGTTTAACCTTAAACCTCTATGAAATATTATTTCAGCTCTTATTCTCTGCCAATGTTTTGCATAACAGAATTCTGTGAAAACATATTTGCCACTTTTAGGAGGTTTGCATATATTTGCCAGGGAATATCACCAAAAATCTCTGTGAAACCTATTTATTATATAAATGGAGTTTGAGTGATCAATAACAGTGAAAATTCTTCCATGTATTTCATGAACAAAGCCATTATACATGTAGTATGTGGGTGCCCAAAGTAATTATTTGAATATTCTTAGCTTCTGTAACTGGTTGTACTATCTTTAGTTAACATTCTGTAACTAACACCAAAATACTTTCTGTATCGTAATTGTTGATTGTGTCCTGCATTACTATGTAAGAATTTTGCCCCATTATTCTGTTTACTATTTCAATCTTTTCATAAACTGTTACAATGATGCTATTAAGATATATATTTAATCAAAGAATGACAATGAGAAATAAATGTCTCTGTGTTTGCCTGCGTGCCTTCAAGTCAATACTAATTCCTGGTGATTGCCTGAACTAATCCCTGCAATTTACTTGGCAAGGCTTTTTGGAAATGATTTGCCATTGCTTCATTCCTAGAGTTTGGAGAAAATGACTTGACCAAAAGCACCCAAATGATTTTATGCCTAAAATGTAAATGAAATGTTGGAAAGTTATATCTGCTTCAGTGCTACTGGCTACTGGGTGTGTGCTGCTGTTGTGGTATTCATTTTCAGCATTCTGTGACAGTTTCTTAGCCAGGCTTCCAATGTTTCACTTGTTCACCCTACCCAACAGCAAGGTTTTGACTCATCATGTGGCTCTTTAAAAAGCAACAACTTTAAGGTGCATGAAGAAAGGCCTGGATATCGTTATTGCTTTTCATGACCCTTTTCTCTCTCACACACACACAAACATATACTGTATCAATATCACACCTTTGCTTATGAACTGAAGATACATATTAGTGTTCTATCCTGCTTTATTTCTTCCCAGCAATTCTGTAAGTTGGGAAAGTTACCAAGTGATCTTCTGTAATTACAGATGGAGTAGAAACTGGATCTCTCTAGTGTCAGTCAAATATCTTATTTTCATAAAATTGTCATGGTTTCTTTCCTTAAAATAAATTCATTTCTCTTTATTTTTCTTCCCTTTGAGTTTCATTCTGTTTAATTTTCAATTGCTTCCTACTCTGAAACAGTGTGCCCTTTGCCTTCCAGAGATCAGGTATATTGCTCCCTTCTTAGCCCTCAAAAGGTCATGTGGTGATATCTCTGACAATTTGCTACAACTCATAGAGAAGCCAGAAGGAATTCTAAATTGTTCTGAAGTGAGAAAGGCAACATGTAACATTGTGGTAAAGAAATTAAATTAAATTAAAATGTTGTCAGCATAATTATGCCATGGAGAAAGAAAGGGTGGATGCCATAGTTAAATGTCATTGGGATGTGGCACAAAGAGAGATGAAGAAACTGAGGATGAAAGGACTGCATGTCTCCAAAATTGCACAAAAGCTATCGAATGAGGTGACAAAAAAAGAACAAAGGTAAGATCAACTTGAGAACATGTGGTAAAGTTCTTCTAACATTCCTATACCCAACGTCAACAGCAAGACCTCAACATAGAAAGAGTAAGGCAAAATGCACAACTTGCACAATGTAATATTTTTGCTGATGTTGGTTCCATGGCCAAAGTGTGCCCTCACTGTCATGTATTCCTGGTCCCTGGAGAAATTACCAATTTCTGCTGAATGAAGGGATGAACCTATTACAAATGAATTCAGGAAGAACATCAAACAATATAATTGCCTCTTCCAAATAATGTCCTTTGATGCTGAAGAAATAGTTCCAAAAAGGAATAGAATCCTTCTGTGATTATAGAAGGACAAATAGATCATTACATCAGACATTAATGTATCAACAGTACATTATGTTGAAAGAATAAGGAGGTAGTTTGTGAGTAATTTCCCATCCTGTGACAGTTTTTGATAGATACTTTTCTTTCCTCTTGGAGATGATGACCAGCATCATCAACTCCAAATGATCAAGAACAAGAAACGAATGGGAACGTGTGACTGTGCATATTGAATAATGAACAATGAGAATAAATGTGATAACTTTTTAAAAGGGCATCTATTTCAACAATATAATGGCTGCTAAGACTAAAGGTGGGACGCTGAGTTACATCCAAATGGATCAAGCAGCCTGAAGATCAACAATACACAGAAACTTCACCCATTGAAAGATGATTTTCGAAACACTGGAAGATACATCATCCTTTCTTCAACATTTGTTGGTGGAACTATGGAAGAATAGTTGGTCCAACGGTTCTAAAAGAACATTATGAGAAAAATCAATTCCACATGCAATAGGCACTTCTCTGGAATGATGTAAAAATATTGTTCCTTCAGTGAAGGAGCTAACACTTTATTTTACAACAGAATTCCTTGATTCAATTGAACTTTCTGGATTGCTAACACATAAACTGGAATTTGAAGGTAGTATCTCCCATCATTTTAATGAAGAACTTTGCAATGGAACACGTGATCATGAAAGAACTCGACAACAATATCACTGTTGCAAAGATCTATATTGGTGCATTAAAAATCGCAGTAATAATTCCAAGAATTATGCTCAATTTATCAGAAGACATAGCTTCCAATACAGTAATGCTTTGCTTTACCAATCCATAAAGCACAAGGACAACCATGGAAAAAGTGCTGGTTTATCTGAAGAATTCAAATGCCAGCATAGTCAGCTATATGTATGTCACTTTAAGCTAAGGAAAAAGAAGTGAAAATATTAGAATATTTTTACAAATGGCAGATCAACCACATCATCAAGTGTCCTTTGTTTAAATGAAAGCATCTATATTTGTTTTTTCTTGTTTAATACAATGATGTTCTTTGATTTTAAAACCAAAACTATAGGAATAGGAATGACCAACATAGTCATTCTGTTTATGTAAGAAAGTATCTTTGAAAGGTTGACCTGATGGGACATGGATTGCGTAATTTCTGTTCAATTCAACTGCTAAATAAAATGATCTAAATAGATAGCATCCATGCCACTTTCTTAAAGTGTGAAAAACATTGCTTTTCTAGAGGTTGGGGGGAGGGGTTGTATAATTTAATATTGGTTTTAACCAAAATGTTGTACTGTTTTACAGTGTTCTCAGAAAAGTCAACATTTTAATAAAGGGAAAGACAGAAACAGAGAAAAAATCCTTAATTCAAGCGAACAGAACTTATTCAGAATGAACTTTAAAAAAAACATATTTGAGAATATTCAACATATTTATAATGTGTTAGATAAAATAAATTTCAAACCTGGAAAATATTTCTAGCTTGCCTCAAATCACATCCTAGAAATATTTTCCTTATTGATATTTGAAATATGGACCCTTTCAACTCTAGTTTGTGCATCATATATTTGGAGGAGCAGGTAAACCTACCGACTATCAGACCATTATACACTCAAGAATTATATTTCAATTTCAAGCCTGAGAGGGATGCTTAGAAAAGATCAATTACAGTACTACATTTATTAGTGACTGGGAACCCTTATAGACTTTTTTTGGGAGGGCGGGAAATGAATTGATTATTAGTAAGTGCAGATTAGGGAAAGAAGAAAACTAACCCTATAGAAGGGGGGAAACATAAAAGCACTTTTAAGTGATATTAGAATAACCAAAAGCCACTTTTTTGTTTTCTTTTTCCTTCTTTTCTGCTTCTTATTTCTTTTTCATTTTTCTACTACTTTTCTCCATTTCTCTTACCTTTAATTTTTAAATCAATCAATCAATATCTCTATCTCTCTCACACGCACATACATTTATTTACTTACTTACTTACTTTTGGAAAGTTTAACTGTCCATTTATCCATATATGTATGGTTAAATCTGGATGACCATAGTCATATTGGGATTCATAATTTCAATGTTCAAATATCTTTAAATTTTAGAACCTCAGTTTAATGGACAGTTGTGGAAAATTCTGTTTATTTACTGAATGTATGTCATTTGCCTCCACTGAACATTGTCCCACTATATTAGAAAAACAGGTGGTTTTCTTGCAGTTAAATAAGCTCATTCATCGGCCTCCCCATTTATATGGAACCTAGGAGGCAAAACCAACAATAGACTGTTGTTGATATCTTTCATTTGTTAAAAAAAAAAATTAGATTCTATTTAAGGAAAGAATCTGTCGGTTGTTGACTATTTGAACGCCGTGGCTGTCTCCTGCCTAGAACTGAGGTTAATATTATGGTATGTTCTGAGCCTCTTAATATAGAGGCTCCTTATTTTATATTTTGTTAGAATTAATTGTATATGTTAGTGTAACAATTGGTGCTATATATTTATATTAATAATATTTAATATTAATATTAAATAAATTATATTACTATTATTGCTATATAGATTATATATTAACATATCATTCACACAATAATGTAAAATTTACACAAATAACTTAAAATATCAATTTTGTTGGATTAGAAATCAAACAGAATAGAGCTGGAAGGGAGCTGAAAGTCTTCTAGTCCAACCCCCTACTCAAGCAGGAGACCATACCATTTCAGACAAGTAGCTGTCCATTCTCTTCTTAACTAAGAATTCTTAAATAACATAGTACATGTTGTTTGTAGAATAAAGTCCAAGTGGAAATTTGATTTATTGCATTTATTGAAATTTGATTTAAGTACATTAAATGGCAGTCCAACGCTACTATGTTTTCCAAATGGATGAGTTTCCTTAATTAGACATTGTTGAGTTTTTAACTGTTTGGAAGAGTAAACATTTAGTGATATATATGTAAGAAAATTTGTTTTAGTCATAACAGATGATTAGATCCCTAATCATCTTTGTTCAGCATGACTAAAACAATGATTCCCTAGAAATGAATTCAGCCTCTGAAATATGAGTTTTGTAAACTATAAAGTTTCCATTATGGTGATTATTAATTTGCAGTCCATTTTCAAATTGATTTTGAAATGATCTCTCTGTGTATTGAAAAATTATGGTTATGGTGTTGCTTATAATTATGTTACTTTTCAGCCAAATGATACAAAATCAACTTAGAAACAAATAATAACTCTAAAACAAAGAGTTATAATGTGTAGTTTCTTTTCAGGATTCTAGCAACTGTGTGCTTCCGGACTTGCTTTGTTTTTTTCCTCATCCATTTTTTCCCAGACGGATAGTTTATTTTGGTTTTTTTGTTTTTCCTTTACAACTATACCATCTGCCTTCTATGGTTTGAGCTTTACCTTATTAGCTTGTGTCTAATCTATAATTATTTTCAGGTACAGAACTAACTATCATATATGCAGTTGTATTCTAAATCTCTGGAAGGAGCTTTCTGAGCAGATTAAGATAAATTAGCCTTGCAAAATAAGATCAACTCTAAAAGGCTGTATGTCATACCTCAGGGTCCACTATGTTGCTTCATGGAAATTGAAGACATTAATGTATGTTTTGTAATCTGAATTTAGATCGCAATGAAATATTTCTGTATTTGAAGATGATGAAATAGATGTGCATACAGACAAGTATAAAATGTACTAAAATGTAATGGAATATATTTAAGTAGTGGATAGTTAAAGAGAAAATGATAATAATACAGATAAGGGCACAAATCTAGAAGATCAAAATCTGAAAATATAGCACAGCAGCCTGGTTATTTAAAATATTCTGTTTCAAACCTAGAAAACTTTTGTTTGTTTTTAACTTGCAAGCCTTACCATGCAGCATTGAAATATATTTAACAGTTGTAAGCTGATTTGTTCCTTTTTCAGATCTGCTGTTTGCAATGTTAAATCTCTTTGCGTCCATTCAGCTCAATTCAAGAATCCATTTTTAATTACTATTTGGCATCTTCAGCAAATATCTTATATCAGCATTTATAGGAGTTTGCAAGCAGTAATTATTCTTCCTCTGTAAATTTAACTTTGGATTCTTTGTTGCTGCTTGTATTGAATGTAATGAAATATCATTATTAATACTGCCATTTGTCAGCATATTTTGAGCCATTCTTTTTGTGGATTGACCAAATGCAAAATTTAAATAGGAAATATTTCAAGTCCTCTGTAATTACTATCTTGTAGCACAATGTGTTTTTGTGAAATCGTTTTCTAAGTAGATTCTGGTGAAATCACCCTTTCACAAAGGCTAATATTCTGTCTTCCTAAAACCGAAGGAATTTCGTGTTAAATAATTTGCTAAGGAAAAGACCAGTAGAGCTTTTAGTCTCTCTTTTGTAAGCTTTGTCATATGTGAAATATAAAATGTAATCCTTTTTTTTTTGCAACTCGGATGGAGGCAAATGAGCCATTGGAAAGACCACATAAGTGCACACCTTGAAGAGTTAGCGAATTGTTATTTTGTAATTACTTTTCAAATAGAATATTTAAATAGCCATCTGTTTATCAAGGAGAGATGAGGACGTGACCTATTTTAGATGATTGGAAATGAGATTAGATAAATTTCCAAAGATGGACCTATCCAGTGTTCCTCTGTTTGATGACTGATTGCTGTCTCCATATCCTAGGAACACTGGATTGACCTCTTGTATCTTAAATGCAATTAATGGGCTACAATGCTAGATGAAATGCTGGCTAGATAGAAGTAGTCCTGATCCAGCTCATATACTCATATTCTCCTCCTCTCAAGTCTAAATTAGCCCTGACTTCAAAGTTACATACATTAAACCAAAGTATTGACAAATTTCTAGAAGTGTAAGGAATTAACACTTGACTGATACCCCAAGTGAGAGATCCATTTAAACATATATGTTGCCTGCTTGCATGATTTCATCTGCAGAATCAAATTGATTACAGTACAATAAATGTTTCCCAAACAAATTATGTACTGAATTTCCACTTAAAATTTGACCTTTAGGCCATTAACGGACTGTTAAAAATCCTAAAGCTAAATAAGTGGACTATTACATTTCAACCCAAGTTCCTCTGATTATTATAGTTCAGTTTTAACCTAAACTATTTTGAATTTTTGCTGTTACCTTTCATGAAGACTTTTCATGAAATTTTTCAACTTCCATTCTGCTAGTTCATGTAATATAATCCATTGTGATTTATATATGACTTTCAACAATGACAGTTTAACAAGGGCTTAAGACACGACAAAATGAAAATACTAAAATATAAATGATATGGTCACAATATACGGTGTCTAATAAAGAAATAATCTTGCCTTGTGGTTTCAGGATTGCCATATTTTCTTAAAATGTGTGTTTTATTAGATTCTAAGCAAATAATTATGTGTTTATTTACACCATTGTGGCAGGTCTGGATAATCAATTTTTATTTATTAAAAAGCAAACCTCTGATAGTGTCAGAAATATTAAGGCAAAAAGTAATAATAAATCTATTTTGTGTCCTGTCTTGAGAAACAATTGTGCTACAACTTCATAGTAAGTTTAGCCAAACACTAAAGTCATAGCTATGCCTGGCCTTTATTGATGATAGGAACAAAATATTCTATAGTGTCTGGAAGATAAATTTCCTGTTTCATTATCTGCAAGTTGGTTTTCCCTGTAGATAAATTATTGCTGATCATAAAATGCTTTTTTAAAAATG
Organism: Thamnophis sirtalis; assembly: GCF_051295495.1. Taxonomy (NCBI): domain Eukaryota; kingdom Metazoa; phylum Chordata; class Lepidosauria; order Squamata; family Natricidae; genus Thamnophis; species Thamnophis sirtalis. The sequence continues at coordinate 61,793,661 of NW_028261386.1, read as the reverse complement.
TTATAAAGTATCCATTCTTGCAGAACAAAAGGAATAAAAAACAAGAGCTACTATACCTTTTTATTCAGAATTTATTTTATTGAACATTGGTTTTTCTATCTGAATTTGATAACATTTTTGAAAACCAAGCAACAAAACTAAAACAAGCTACATTCATTGTAGGTATGGTAGTGTTAATCTGAGAGAATGCTTGGATTAAAAATTTCATCCATGTAATATAGCATTTTTTTTCAGATAGTTTGGATTTTTAGAAAAAAAATATTGCTTTGGGCTATGAATTTGTTTATAGGAATATTGCTAATGAGTGCCTAAATGAATGATTGTTTTATCTTCCATATGGGAAAATGTGGGGACTCTTAGAAGATGATCTAAATTAAGGAAATAGCCTGGAAGAAAAAAATGTTAATCATCTCTTCCTCACAGCAATTTCTACCAACAGATTTTCAGTCTGTTTCTAGCTATACCGAGCCTTCTTTCATTTTATGTTTTCCTTCCAAATAAAATATATGCATATCTGGGTTCAGTATTAAAGTAGAAGTTACACCACTGCCATTGCATCCTATTTAATCACTTTTTGTCAATGGCTGTTTTCTTTCTCACTATCAAAAAGTACCTCATGGTCATAGCAGAGATCAACTAAATTCTCAGCACTGTCTCCCAGCCCAAAACCAACTGGTATCTGCATGTAGAAGCCTTTTATTTCTTTGGCAGCATGCAGTCAATACTGATTGCACTTTTGACCTAGCAGATTGTAATCTGATGCTAATAAATCAGTCCTATACAGGAGAGGAACAATTTTATTTTACCTTTGCATGGACTCTTATTTGACAGTGCTGTACCTCTGACAGTGAGGGAACCTTATTCAGTTTGGCTTTAATTATTACATAATGTAACAGTTTTAGTTATTTCATTTTTATTAACATAACGGCCATCTGCAAGCCAGGAAATCTTTTGTATTTGACAAAGGATGGAAATACTTTTGTTTTTGATAGCTGGAGTTTATTTACATTGCAAAAATTAGGTATTAGTCAACAACCTTTGAACAAATCATGCATGCAGTTTCTACCACCCTGAAGCTAACAGTATTTTTCATTTCATCTAACAGTAAAAATTAACACAGGCATGGCTTGAGTTTGGTCACTTTCCCTATCAATCCTCTTTCCTGATTTCTCACCATGTCTGTCCATGAAATATTTTGGGAAAATTCAGAAGTAGGCTAACGGACTCCCCCCCCCCCTACAGACGGCGTGGGCGGCGGCTTCCAGCTGACGGACCGCCGCAGCTTACCTTCCCGTGCGAAACAACGGAGCTGCTGGAACGTGAAGCCTCCCCTCCCTCCTTCTGTGGACGGCGGTTTTTGGCGGATGGCAGTTCCAGCGCTGTATTATCAGATTGCTGCGGTCCTGCCTTTGTTTTGCGTGGCGCCGCTGGGCCTTCGAACTGGACGCCCCCCCCCTTTTCCACCCTCCATCGTGGATGCAGCGCTCAGCTTTGGACCCAGATTGTCATGGTCCTATTTTATTCATGTTGCTGAGACGCTGGGTGAACTGTCCTCAGGGTGGTTGGGGAGTTTGTTCTTGAGACGCCGTGGGCTGAAAGGTTTGGCGTGTTGCTGTTACTGTTGCCGACCAAACGCACCCCCTCTTCCATTTCACCCTTTGAACTTTTGACTATCATGGCCTGTTCTTTGGCTTATGTTGCTGTTGCCGCTGCTATCCGTGGCTGCTTTAGGAACCCCCATCTTAGACGCTTGACTGTCCTTGCCTTTCGATTGGCTTTACCCCTACCTTCACCCTTAAGACCAATATTTTGGAACAAACTGGGTTATTTGAATCCATCTCTCCCAGCCATTTTCCTGTATACCATCCTGCACTTGAACTTTGCAGAAAGAAGAAGGCAGGGGACGAATAGGACATGGACAGGGGGGCCTGCTTGGCACCTTCTCTCAACTGACATTAGTCCTCTAACTATTTTAAGCTTTTTAAACTCTGGGGCTCTGCCCCCTGTCGCTGGACTCTACAGAGGAGAAGTTCGAAATATTAAGCTCCCCTCTCTTGCGCAATTTTTAAATTGGTATGATGAGTGCATGAGATTGTATGTGATTGAGTGAATGTCCCACTTTTACTATTTGTTACCATTGTATTTTATATGTTTTAACTTTTATGTGGGGACTGCTTGGGTGAGTGAATGAGTATGTCTGATTCGGAGGACCTGGTGGGGAAAGTGGGGGCCATTGGGGTGGTTGGGGGGACTATGCCCACGGGTGAGGGTCGGAGCATTGCGGTCATGACAGGGAGAGGCAGATATGGCGGGGACTTTAGGGCAGGCCATCATCGGGGAAGGAGGGCTCGCTGTGTCATAGAGATCCCTCCTTCCGGCCCTAGGAGTCCCACTCCAAGGTCAGATGGCGCGGGTGTTCAGGACCCTGGTCTCAGGCTGCTGTCGCTAAATGCCAGGTCTGTTGTTCATAAGGCCCCCCTCATCCGGGACTTGATAACTGATGAGGGCGCAGACCTGGCATGTATTACTGAAACATGGCTGGGCCCTGAGGGAGGAGTCCCCCTCGTCGAGATGTGCCCAGCCGGATTTCAGGTGCTACACCAGCCGAGAGCCCAGGGAAGGGGTGGCGGTGTGGCTATTGTAGTCCGGGAGTCTTTAGTACCTCGTAGGATCCCTGCTCCGGAGCTTGTCGGGTGTGAGTCCCTGCTAGTGAAGCTGGACCTCAAGGGTCAAGTGGGGTTGCTGCTTACGTACCTGCCTCCCAACTACGTTGCAGCAGCCCTCCCCTCGCTCCTCGAGTCAGTAGCCGAGCTAGCGGTTGAGTTCCCTAGACTTATAGTTCTGGGGGACTTTAACTTGCCTTCGCTCGGTGAACACTCTGATGGAGCGCAGGAGTTCATGGCTTCCATGACAGCCATGGGCTTGACTCAAGTAATTCGAGGCCCAACTCACTTAGCGGGTCACACGCTTGACCTCGTATTCCTCTCGGAGCAGTGGAGTTACGATCTTGGTCTGAGGGGTAATGAGATCATACCCCTGTCGTGGTCAGACCACTACCTACTGAGGCTAGACTTCCGGAGGCCAAACCCCCACCGTAGGGAGGAGGAACCGACCAGCTGGTTCCGCCCCAGGCGACTGATGGATCCTGTTAGGTTCCAGACGGAGCTTGGGGTTATTCCTGATACCCTCGCCCACAGTTCGGCGGAGACCCTCGTCGCTGCCTGGCACTCGGCAGCTTCGGAGTCTCTTGACCGGATTGCGCCGCTACGGCCCCTCCGGGTCAGCGGCCCCCGGAGGCCTCCTTGGTTTACTGAGGAGCTCCGGGAGGTAAAGCGCCGGAGGAGACGCCTAGAGCACTCGTGGAGGTCTGATAGGTCCGAGTCGAAACGGGCACTTTTGACAGCATGCACCAAGGAGTATATTCGGACTTTAAGAACAACAAAAAGAACATATATTGCCTCCTTGGTAGCGTCCGCCGAGTCACGCCCAGCTGCCCTGTTTAGGATAACCCGCTCCCTCCTAAACAGGAGGGAGACGGGGGACTCCCTACAGGGTAAGGCTGAGGAGTATGTCCAGTTCTTGGCGGACAAAGTTGCCCGGTTTCGAGCGGACCTAGACTCCACCCCAGTAGATCCAGCCGAGACACAGGGAGAAAACTTGGCAAACCATCTCTGGGTTGAGTTTCAGGAAGTTGCCTCTGGGGATGTGGACAAGGCTATGCGAGCTGTGAGTGCCTCCACCTGCATACTGGACCCGTGTCCCTCCTGGCTGGTTGCCAACAGCAGTGAGGTGACACGAGGCTGGATCCAGGCGGTTGTTACTGCATCTCTTCGGGAGGGGTGCTTTCCCACCGCGCTTAAGACAGCGGTGGTAAGACCCCTCCTGAAGAAGCCGTCTTTGGATCCAGCTGTTTTAAACAACTATCGTCCAGTCTCCAACCTCCCCTTTGTAGGGAAGGTTGTTGAGAAGGTGGTGGCTCTCCAGCTTCAGCGTACCTTGGAGGAAGCTAACTATCTTGACCCCTTCCAGTCTGGCTTCAGACCCGGTTACAGCACAGAAACCGCTTTGGTCGCATTGACTGATGATCTCTGGAGGGCTAGGGATGGAGGCCATGCTTCCATCCTGGTTCTCCTGGACCTCTCAGCGGCTTTCGATACCATCGACCATGGTATCCTTCTGCGACGACTGCGGGAGATAGGGGTGGGCGGCACTGTTTTGCAGTGGTTCTCCTCCTATCTCTCGGACAGGTCGCAGTCGGTGTTAGTGGGGGGGCAGAGATCGTCCCTGAGGCCCCTAACTTATGGGGTGCCGCAGGGGTCGGTCCTATCCCCCCTACTATTTAACATTTACATGAAACCGCTGGGCGAGATCATCCGAAGGCACGGGATAAAATATCATCAATATGCGGACGATACTCAGTTGTATCTGTCCGCCCCGTGCCAACTCAATGAAGCGGTGGACGTGATGAGCCGGGGACTGGATGCCGTTAAAGACTGGATGAGAGCAAACAAGCTGATACTCAACCCAGACAAGACCGAGTGGCTGTTGTGTTTCCCTCCCAAAAATTTGACCACCATACCATCACTCAGGCTGGGGGGACAAAATTTAAACCCCTCAGAAAGGGCCCGCAACTTGGGAGTCCTCCTGGATCCACAGCTAACTTTTGACCACCATCTTTCAGCTGTGACCAGGGGGGCATTTGCCCAGGTTCGCCTGGTGCACCAGTTGCGGCCCTACCTGAATCGGGAGGCCCTCACAACAGTCACTCGAGCCCTTGTGATCTCTAGGCTGGAATACTGTAATGTGCTCTACATGGGGCTGCCCTTGAAGAGCATCCGAAGACTACAGCTAGTCCAGAACGCGGCCGCGCGAGTGATCGTGGGCGCACCACGGTTCGCCCATATAACACCGATCCTCCGTGAGCTGCACTGGCTACCTGTTGGTCTCCGGGTGCACTTCAAGGTCTTACTCACCACCTATAAAGCGCTCCATGGTAGTGGATCTGGCTATTTGAGAGACCGCCTTCTGCCGATTACCTCCCTGCGCCCCATCAGATCGCATAGAGTTGGCCTCCTCCGTATCCCATCCGCCAGTCAGTGCCGACTGGCGACTACTCGGAGGAGAGCCTTCTCTGTTGCGGCTCCGACACTATGGAACAATCTCCCCGTGGAGATTCGTACCCTCACCACCGTCCAGGCCTTCCGCACAGCCCTCAAGAACTGGCTAGCCCGTCAGGCCTGGGGATAATTTGATTTTGCCCCCCCCGAATGCTGAGTGAATGTTGAGTTTTATTATCTAATTTTTACTTTGTGCACATTTCTTTTTTTGTTATTGTCCCACACTTCCTTTCCCTTTGTGACTGTAAGCCGCCCTGAGTCCCCTCAGGGAAAAGGGCGGCCTATAAATAAACAAATTAAATTAAAAAAAAAAAAAAACAATGATAAAAACGTTTTTGGCCTTGTTTTTGTTTTAGTTGACCAAACAACTAGCTTAGGTTTTTTTAATAAACATTCTAACTTTTAGATAAACTTTTCATGCAAACTTTTAAAAAATCCTAAATTTACGGAGTATATTCCCTCTAAAAAGTATACAAACACATTTTATGCATGTCTGTATTAGCCAACTTTTGAGATGAGATGGGAGTATTTGTCAAATTTACACTTATGATTCTATTCTGCATCAATCCTGATTCTATTCCTCACTTGTTTTTTTTCTAAATTTTCTAACTTAGATCTATTTTCAAACTGTTCTGTTTATGTAGAAGATTCTTTGAAAATATAATAGCTGCTATGGTTTGCAAATCTGTCAATAATTACCAACATTGATAAATTATACAGTTATACATGTTGAAAATGACATAAGACAGAACATTCTGTCAGATGTGATAGACATACCAAAAAACCTTCCAAAATAATACCAAGTTTTAACACCATTCAGAGAATTTTAAAAATCAAATACAAAATGAAACCATTCTTTTTACTAAACATAATTTCAGAATATATCAATAACAACACCAGAAATTATTAAGATAAAGCTCTTGGCTGTTGACATGGCACAACTTTGGGAAAAAGACACAGTACCAACAATATCTGATTGTTAATTTAAATTTTCAATATCTAATTGGAACTATATAGGGATCTTGTTGTTTAGTGTAAATCTCTTAGAGTTTGATTTTAATATTTTAAATATATCGATATTAGAAATTTAATTTTAAGCAAGAAATGCTTCAATATATACTATGTATCATGCTGCAAGATAAATACAAATACTTATAAGGTTCCTAAAGTTTATGTTAAAAAAGCTGTAAATCAGTTGAAAATCAGAAATTAAATATTTATATTATTTTCAGCAGGTTTCCCCCTCCTTTTTTTAGTATTTATAAATAATAATATAGTAGAGCCGTTCTCTTTCTTTAATGACAATTGGTGCCATGTGTCTTGGGAATAATCATGGATTATTTCATTCTTGTAATCATTACATTCTAGCAATGGAGGCATTAGATGATAGCTTCATTCTAGTTGGAGTATAGTCATCCAAAGTGTAGTGATCTCATTGAGTTCACTATTAGATAGTTGGAACCGCATAGAAAAGGTGGTTGTTATACTTAAATTCCAATTAGAACAACATTGGTCATGTTCTTTCTCTGTTGATCACTCTTAGAAAATTTCTACAAAGGACACATCATGTGTAACAATACAGAAGCATTTCCCTTCTCTCTCTTCTGTTCTCATTCTCTCTCCCTTCTCTCTCTCTCTCTCTCTCTCTCTCTCTCTCTCTCTCTCTCTCTCTCTCTCTCTCTGTTGTGTGTGTGTGTGTTAGCTATGTGGGAAATGGAAGTCATGTAAAACTAAAATGAAGGCATGACATAACATCTGTACCTCAGAGCTTAAGAAGAAGGTGGTGGACTGTATATTTTTAAACATCATACTTATTGTTTATTTTACTTGCTGAATTATATGATTGGTAAAGCAAAAGTGATTTGTGTGTTTGAATAGTGGCTTACTGTTTGAAGCTTATAAAAAATATAAATAATGTATAATGTACAATCATAGTGAATTTTAGTTGGAAGTGGCTTTTAAGAGTAATGAATTGCACTCCTAAAAATTCTAGAATCCAAATATGGTCATGGTGGTTATAATATTTTGGGTTATAAAGTTTCAAACAAAATATCTTTCTCACATGGAAACCATAAAGAATTGTATGTTCTAGCAAACAGTACCTATAGCAGAATGGAAAGGAGGCTGAATCCCTCTATACTCTCAGCCCTTTGCTCCTTAACTGTCTAAGTTTTTGAGGACTTTCTGTAGCAAATAGAAAAGGAAAGGTGAAAGAAAAGTTGCATCATGAAAACTCAGAATCATTTTCATAATGTTGAATCTCACTTGTAGTCATTGCATTTTCTTGAGTTTTACCCTCTATTTCCTTTGCAAATTGGAGACTATATTAAAACTTAATTCAGGGATAACGTACATTTTCTTACATTTTCTTTCTTCATTTTAATGTAGAGATAGAGTATCTTTGATCTGTGGGCTAAGTGGTGCTGGGACACTCCAGTCTGATGTATTATGTTCTTTCCAATGATTACTATCAAAGACTCTGCTTTTGTTTCCTCCCCATTTCTAGACTGCCAGGTAGTTAACATCTAATCTTCTCCCCCTGTGTATCAAGCACCGTTGGTCTTCACTTGCAAAGTCCTTTAGAGCATTGGTCCCCAACCTTTCCTGTTTTGCGGCTGAGTGGATGTGTGCTGTGTGAGTGGTAGGTGCACACGCAAGCACTGGCAGCTCTATCTGCTCAAGTGGTGCACACACTCACCCACCACTTATGCAGCCTGGTTCTGAATGGGCTGCAGCCTACTAGTGGCCCAAAGCCTGGGGGGGTTGAGGACTTCTGCTTTGGAGCACAGAATGCCTTCCAGAGAGTTGGAAATATCTGGAGTGTGCTTTGGATGTTGTATAATTTAAAAGACTCTCTTGCTTAGCATGACAATAAAGGGAGGTAGTAGACCCTTCCCCCCCCCCCCCCGTCATGACAATTGTTTCTCTTTGTAGGTAGTAAAAAAAGTAAACATATGAAAAGCCAATTAGAGCTAGTTTGTGTGGTGGTTGAAGCACCAGGTTACTATTTGAAGACTATGGGTTTTCATTCTTGGGTGTGAAATCCAGCTGGATATCTTTGAATACATACTCTCTCGCTCTGCCCTAGGAAGACGGTGGTCCCTAGCCTTGCCTCATCCTCCCTGCACAACAATAGTTATTTCTTTGTAATAGAATAATAAATGGGGAATGGAACACTAGGCTTCCTTGTGTAGAATGGTGAAGAGTCTTGTATAGATGCATGTTTGCCATGTCCCCAAAATTTTGACATCTTTTCTTTCTGCCTCCTCACCCACTATATAATATCTCAGCTTAATATGGCATTATTTCTAATTCATTTAAAACGTAGGTCAATCCATGTAATTGGCCATAGTAAACCTTAGTATGCCGTAACTGGATAGAAGGATTTCGACAGAACAATCACCAGATCATCAGACATTTGAGCACATAGAGAGGATCTGTTATTAGTGGGTGTTTTTTTTGCTTCCTTGGATAAAATGAAATGAGTAGCCCGTGTACCATTTTTTTCAGCTGTTAGTAGGTCCCATCTGGCTATGATGCTAACTGATGAAGGACACCAGGACTTGATGCTTTGGATTGTACTTTACTTGCTTTTCTTGCAGAAAGAATATTTGTAGATAACCAAGCTGGCTGATAACCAAAACCCCTTGTTGCATTGATAGTTTTACCATTTCATTCACTTCTTTGGATTACTATAATATTTCCATTACGGAAAATAAAGTTTAGCACAGCATATTTTATGACTAGGGAATGAAATTCCAAAACTTTGCCATTAAGAACTAAGCAATCATAATGTAAAAACAGGCAGACCCTGTAATAATCTAAGTAAAGGCTAAGAATGATAACAATATTGTGAAGAGAGTACTGATAAAATGTCATATATATATATATATATATATATATATATATATATATATATATATATATATATATATATATATATATATATATATATATATATATATATATATATATATATATATATATATATATCATTATAATGATCTTAATCCAGGATATCAGTCACTGTGCAAGTATTAACATGGACTAAAATTCTAATACCTTGGGAAGATCTACCGTATATTTCAAAGTATAAGATGCAGCTTTTTTCCCTCAAAAAAGAGGATGGCAATCTGGGTGCGTCTTATACACTGAATACAGCATTTTTGGCCTCCCCAAACCCCACCCCCTTTGCAAAAATGGCCGTGCATAGCATTTAGGAGCCTTGCAGAATGCTCCTGGAGGCTGGAAAGAGCAAAAATGAGCGAAAAACGGGCCAATTTTTGCTCATTTCTGCCCACCCCCAGGAGCATTCTATAAGCCTTCTAAAGGCTATGCATGCCCCTTTTTAACAAACAATGGGCCCGTTTTCAAGAAAAATGGGCCTCTTTTTGCTCGTTTCTGCCCCAGCCCCCAGGAGCACTCTATAAGTCTCCTAAAGGCTATTCATGCCCTTTTTTGACAAAAGATGGACCCATTTTCACCAAAAAAAAAGGGCTGTTTTTGGGAGGTCTGCAGAGTGCAAAAACGTTTCTTTTAAAAATTTGCCTCTTCAAAATCTTGGTGTGTACTCTGGTGCGTCTTATACTCCAAAAATATGGTATTGATCTTGTCCATGGTAATTATTAGCTATTCAGAAATAATGAGACAGGTACTATGAATCAGGAAAGGAACATTTGTGGTTCTTTGTTAGTGATCCATTGTGAAACCAAGTTCTTGTTGTTTTGACATGTTATTTCATCAGAGCAAAAGTATTTTCATCTTCATTGCTATCCCATTAGACTAATCTAATGGTGCAGATTATGTAAAATTGACAACCTTGGTGGATGGATATGTTTAAGATGTTTTGATTGCTAATAGCTAATATGTAGCTAATATGCTCCCAAGATTTCTCCCTCTCAATATCAGGATTTACTAACCATGATAGGTACTGAAAAGTGGAAGCACTGTGAACTTGCTGCTGTAGCAGTGTCAGAATATGGGATAAAATAAAATAGGCTAGGCTTAAGGTAACATCAATATTATGTAAACAGGTAGTTGTGAGGTCATTCAAATCAGTTAGAAATTGCAAGTGAAGATAAATCTCTCTGTGATGTCCCCCTTTTTCAGATTTTAGAGCCTACTTTTAATAAGAATAACAGTTTTCTATCACACAGTATATTTCATGTATTATATATACAAGTATTATATATACATACAAGTATGTATAATTTGAGATTGATATCTGCTCACTTCTCCAAATATTGGTTGACATGGTAAATAGTGCAAAATGGTTCAACATTCTGCATACTCCAGTTTTTTTTGTTAACTTTAAGGGAAAAATAATTTTGAAAAATTCGTTCACATGTTTATATGACAGATTGAATATAAGTCATCAATTATATTGATTGTCAGTGTTAAATGTCTGTGGAAATTCTCAGTCATCCAGGTCATACTTATCTCAAAGGTGCTCCCCCCCATAAAGGCAACTGGACAGTTTTTTCTTGATGAAGAGGAACAAAACGTTCTGCTTCTTATTCCAAGAAGCTTCATCAGTTGTGATGGCGGGGAGAGGGGGAGGAGATGAAAAGATAGGTATTGACAGTTGGGACTGGATGGTGGGAGATGAAAAAATAGGATATTCCCCCCCCACCCAACATTTGCTTGGATGAGAAGCAAAACGTTTTATTCTACTTTTATTCTTCTTCCTCAATGAAAAAAATAGTCCAGTTCCCTTTGGGGGCGGGGGAGGCACACCTTTGTGTCAATATTAAAGGTACCACTTTCCTTTGATGTTGTCTTGTTTGCTGTCTTGTCTTTCTGATATGTGTCTCATTTCATCTTCCATCTCTTTCCTGATAGATTTCTTCTTTTCATCCCAACTGAATGATGGAAAGACCTGTAAAGAGTTCGGGATTCTGCCTGCTTGATCATTAGCAGGACAAATAAAACAGTACCAAATTTGGTGTGGTTGAAGATACCAGCAAAAATAAAGTCATGTTTGAAAATGGGTAGGATTGGGCTGGGAAGGACAATTAAAATCTTCAAATTAATCAATATTCCTATGGGAAAGACAATTGAGCAGTGGGTAGACATTGTCAATTGTTCCATGTTAAGTTCCTTTCTCCAGGTCATGGGACACAGAACATAAGCAACTCAATTTGTATTTTCATTACAAACCCAAATGCAACATGAAAAGAGAGCAGAAACCACATGCATAAGCATGCAGAGGCAATATATTTACAGCTAATCCTTGATTTATGATCATCTGTTTATTGATAGTTCAAAGTTATGACAGCCATGGAATAAGTTATGACCTCTCCTCAAATTTATAACCATTATACCACCTATGTAATCATGTGATTGCAATTCAGACTCTAAGCAACTGACGTACATTTACAACAGTTGCAGTGCCTTGCAGTCATATAATCGCAATTTGCAACCTTCCCAATCAGCTTCTGACAAGCACAATCAATTAGGAAAGTCATATTCGCTTAACAACTCTATGATTCATTTAATGACTGTGATTTGCTTAATAGCCCAAGTAAAATTTCATTTAATTATGTTATCATTTCGTGACCAAAATTCCAGTCTCATTGGTAGTCAAAAGTCAAGGACTACTTGTACATCATTCTAATTAGACCCTCATATATACTTCTGCTCAATTAGGGGCAACATATATGTCCTCACCCTGATTACCTCTCACATATATATACTGAAGCAGCACATACACATCTACCTATTCCAACCATCACAGATCCACACAAATGCAACATATTACTTTATGCAGAGAAAGCAAGCATGTCCTCGAATAATATTTAAGAAGCCACTAGGTGGATTTTATGCATTTTTCTAAAACATCCAAATAATGATGAAGTCTAACAGAGTCAAACATTAAATATCAGCATGCAACCTCTGAAAATCTAGAACACTATGAAATTGTCTAGTTTGCATGAATAAAATTAGCAGGTCACAGACACATGACATCATGCTTAAATCACAGTAATTTACTTAACAACCACAGACACAACTGACAAACTGATGTCATAAGTCAGGTGCAATCACATGACATTTCACTTTGCAAATGCATCAGCAATAGAATTGCTGATCCCAATTATGATTAGTGAGGACTACCTGCATAGTGTTGTAAGGAAAAATGTTCATTTTTAATAGGGTCTGCAAAAATTACTAGAATAATTATGGTGCTTGTAGGAAGGAAGATTGTGGATGTTTTTTGAAGAATGGAAAATATATGAAGTAAAAAGTAAGTATGTCAGGCTTGGAAGTCATCTTAGTATAGGGCCTCAAGCCCTATAGACCCTATAGACTGGGATTGTTAGTTGGAATCCTGACAAAGGAATCCTCACTTTTGCCATAATTAGATTCTTTGGTACAGTTGGGAATCTACCATCTATATGATAATCTTTGTAAATTAATCATTTTTTTTCAAGAAGTTCAAATCATCAGCTGATCTTCCCCATAAATTTTAATTTTGTCTTCAACAATTCATACATAGGTATCAGAATATTTTAGGTGTTGTTGCATACATAAATAAAAGCATAAATAGGAAATTTCCACTGCTATCAAAACTTAATCTAGAATGGAATCGAATGGAAACCAGAGGCTGGAGAATGGAAATTTCAGGAGTCATATAGGGAAGGGATCTTTTTTTTCTCTATTCAGATGGGGAAATTAGCAACACTTTATAATTTTAAGTTTTCCTCACAAAAGGAATCAACAACACTTGAAATTTTTCAGGAAACAGTATCGGAAAAGGCAAACTTATCAATGATGTCCTGTGAATTAAATAAACTCTTTCAACACCTCATTGTAAAAGAAAGGCTTGCATCTCTAAAGGTTGTGCCTCTCTATAGAGAATACAATCCAGGCTCAAGTTCAGAGGGAGTTGGTTACCTCTGACGTTGTACAGCAAACAGGGGAGCTAAAAAAAATTATACTAGAATAAGAGGAATTTGCAGGTAGGGCAAATCGATCTATTGGTTCTCATAGTTAAGCAAGAATTTGAAGTTAGATGGGCTTTTTTAATCTGATTGACAAATCTGGTTACAAATTTAAGAAATTTTCAAATCTTACTTATAATGAGTTTCTTTTTTAAGGTGGAGTCTCTCTGAAAAATTTGAAATATTTTCCCCAGGTTTCTCACTGCGTGGGCTGAATTTCCATTTGTAAGATAAATCTTCTATGGACCTGTCTTTTGTGTCTGGTCTTGTTATGTCTGTTCTGTCTTCCTTTACTTTCCCAGCCTCTCCAACAATCTCTTTCACCCTCTTTGTTTTGTCAATAGCAGCAAAAGTTTCCAGGGGCTTAAATTAGAATGCTAATTTAATGCTTAGATCAAGCCATGGTTAATTGTGGGACTAGCTCTGGGAAGGTTTGAAATTCAGCCATTCTGCCTTGTTGAGTGGTCAGTTGGGCTTACTCCATCCTTGTAAGACATTATTTGAGGGGGGGGGGGACAAGGCAGAATATAAATTTAAGCATTGTCTTTTCAAGTATGGAAAGGTTGAAGTCAAATGAGCTGGACTAATTGGCCCTGAATTAATAGAATCTGTAAATATAGCTCCATATTGGCTACCTCATACTGCTCTCAAAAAGAAAAGCCTTCAGGCTGTTCAATGCAGTCGGAGCCAGGTTTTTCAGGAAATCTGGAATGCTTGCAAATTAAGAAGTCTGGAATGTTTGCAAACCCTGTGTGGTGCATACTCCTGGTGTCATCTTAATATATTGCCGAATATGGAGGTTCATGTTAGTTTGTTCATATTTATGCTCCAGTTTGGCAAATTCATTGTTTTCTGAAATATTTCTATCCTCTTTTGAACACAAAAGTCCGGATATGATTTGACAATTACATAAAAGCTTGGTGTAGTTTCTACTTCCATCAGTTCACTTGTGAAGGAAGATATAAAATGTTTATCTATTGTAATCTCTCTTTAAAATCGAATTAACTATCCTTTTGATATCCTAAAAATCCTTTTGAGTATTTTGCATTCCTGTACGGTTGCCTGTCTGCCTGCCTGCTTCAGCTGGATAATCATTTTTCTTGTTTATCTCTAATCCTTTTAATATTTCCTTCCTGCCCTTGTGTTACTGTACAGTACTTCTATTGTTTGGCATCAATTTCAGTGTCAGCTGTAGTTGACCTCCAAGTGGAAGAAAGGTGTTTTGTATTAGATTTTAACAATATAAAAGGATGTCAAATTTTAGAAAACACGAAACCATGTTTTCATCACAATATGATGCACACTTTAGTAACTATTAGAGCTGTGGAAATTCTTCAAGAGGTATGCTTCAGAACAAAGGAGTGTAGAGGAAGCTTCCCTTTTGATTATTAAACCAGCCATGCTTTTTTCCCAAGGCTGGTGCAGTTTTGCAAATTGCTCCCAGCTGTCACAGTATATGCACAGCCCCTTTGCTTTAAGAAATGCATTCCATTCCAAAGCACTTTCTCCAAAGGATTTAGCAGAGGCTTGATAAATATTGCCTGTTATTACAGGTAATCCTTGTTACATGACCACTCATTTAAACCATGAACCATTCAAAGTCACAATGGCCCTGGAAAAAAAAACTTTACAACCTGTACTTGCACGTAAGAGCCTTGCCTCACCCAGCACCATACAGTCTGTAATCACAATTCAGGCACTCGACAACCAACTCATATTTATGACCATGTGCAGTATCCTGCACTCACATGATTGCAATTTGTGACATTTTTTGCTGGTTTCGGGGAGGGGGGGGAGTCCATTTGGGGAAATGGGATTCACTTTTCAACCATGGTTAAAAAATAGTCAAAATCAGGTAGAGTCATGTGAATACTCACTTTACAAGCTCCCTGAAAATTCCAGTCCCAATTGAAGTTGTAAATAAAGGACTACTTGTATGCATATTTAAAATATTAATATAAAATGCTGTGAATGCTATACAGTGCTTTAATAAACATTTTATTTCATAAACACTATGAAGTGTTCCAGGTAATAAAATGTAATATGAAATCATTGAACATCTATCATATTGGCAATTCTAGCCTGTTGTACATTAACTAACATGTCAAGTTTGGTCAAAGGTTTAATTTCAGAGCTAGAGAAAGCAAATTATATTTTACTATGAACACAACTTGAATTAATAAATGTTAAGTACCATTGTGCCTTTTCTAAAATATTTGATATATTTGCATATAACCTTCCAATCATTTTGTTGGAGATACACTCAATGTTTATTAAGATTTATTTCCCAATAATCTTCATTGACAGAAATTGTCAATTGTGATAAGTTATTGGGATTTGTAATTTTTATTTTTCATTGTTCATTCCAGACCAGTTGGATTCTTTGTGCATATGAACTACCATATTTTTCAGAGAATAATACGCACCAGAGTATAAGGCAAACCAAGATTTTGAAGAGGCAAATTTTTTAAAAAAGGTTTTGCACTCTGCAAACCTCCCAAAAACAGCCCGTTTTTCACGAAAATTGGCCCATTTTTGGTCAAAAAAGGGGCATGCATAGCCTTTAGGAGGCTTTCAGAGTGCTCCTGGGGTAGGGGGGCAAAATTGAGCAAAAAATGACACATTTTTCACTCATTTCTGCCCTCCCCAGCCACCAGGAGCACTCTGAAAGCCTCCTAAAGGCTATGCATGGCCATATTGGTAAAGGGGCGGGGTTTCAGGAGGCAAAAAATGCTGTATTCAGTGTATAAGATGCACCCAGATTTTCAGCCTTTTTGAGAGAAAAAGGTGCGTCTTATAGTCTGAAAATACAGTAGTTCTTAATTTAGATATGCTCCAGATATGAATAAACATTTGTTGTTGGTTTTCTTTTCTGTGCTATGCAATAAGAACATCCTCAAAAGTTAGGGGAGAATAAAAATATGAAAAATGGTGATCCAGATGGAGCAGCCCTATGGGCTATGTATTGCTCTCAAGCTGAAAAATGTTTTTTTTTAAATCATGTTTTCCTTCTTTTTTTCTGTATTTTAGCTTAATGTTCCTGTGGATGATGTCCCAATTTTCATTTCATTTGTATTATATTGTTTCTTGTTCCTTGATACTGTTTCTGAAAGCCTAGCATTGGATAAAGCATTTCTGATCATTATTTCAGTTCTTTTTTGTCGTGTTTGTTGTTTGGTTGGTTTTTACTTTCATGGTGATACTGGGTTTTTCTTTATTTTTATTATTTTCTTCTTTCAGTGAAGGCAGCCCATACCATATAACAAAGAGGTCAGCAAATCATGGGCTATTTTTTGCTCCTTGAGGAATACCTTAGAACCTCCATATCATTAACAGTAAAAATCACTAAAAATACAGTAAAGATAGTTTTAAAAAAGCTAGACTTATGATGGAGAAGGAGGTGATGGTTTCTTTCTGCAAGATTAGAAGCAATTTATAAGAGCCTTAATAATCTCCAAATTGCAGACAGGAGAGTGTAGCATTTGTGAGAGACAAGTGGAAAGAGAAAGATTCTCAAGGCAGCTGCTACATGCCTTCAAAACTATAAGGGGCAGGGCAAAGAGACATTTGAAACATGGAACAGGTAGGACGAAGACACAGTAGTTGACTGCCATGCAGACATAGGACTAACCAATTCAGTAGTTTGCAGTAAAGATTTTATCTAGCCACACTCTGTCAAGTATCTGAGAGATTTATGCAAAGTTCAAAACTAGTTAAGCCTTGTAAAGTAGGAGGTTGCAGATTTACAGCCAGTGTCCTTGTTCAGGTAGCCTGATAACATGAAAACCTCTGAAGTACAGTGAGACTTGAACAATTTTGACAAATATAGAAAAATAATTAGCTAAATCATTTTTGAGGGTGGGGGAATCTGTAATCAGTGGATTTTTTTTATACAGTCTTTAGTCTATTCTGTTCCTAAGGTAGCACTTAACACTAATGCAGGATGAAAATAGGGAACAAAATCATAATCAGACTACTAAAGAAGGTAAACAAGCTCCCAGATTTAATTTTTCACTATAATCTTCCCTTCATAAGATGTTATCATTTAGTCATTAAACAATAACAAATAAACAGATCTGTATAACATTTCCAATTAAACATTCTTTAAAGAACTTAAATTGTGAAATTGTTGCTGCATTAAATAAATATTTGAGGTTGTCATGCAAAATTAATTGGAAATAATTAGCTTCAGAATACATGAACACTTCACTAAAATCCTGACCATTATGCCCCATTAAAAAGTGGCAGGATTTTTCCAGCCCATGCAGGATTTTTTCCAGACTAATGTTTACTAAATGTTTGCTCAGATACGCATGAGCTGCAGATGGTGGCAGTAGAAGGAAGGGTAGGACAGAAAGTTATTTCTCAACCAGTAACTGATGTTTGGCTCTGTGGTCAGAATTGTGACTCTTTGCCTCTCCATTTGTCTTGACTGCATTTCAAATAATTTTAATGGTTCAGCACTGCAAGTATAGACTGCCCCACTAATTATTCCTAATTATTCTACAAGGAGGCATTGATGTATTTTAATATTGTTTATACAGTAATGGGTTTATTAATGTATTGAGTTATTTAAAAAGATTAAATATTGTAATAATTATACTTTTAAAAAATTTAAAAAGACTATGATTCACGTCCTCTCTCAGTTCCAAAGAAGGTTCAGCCCCTTCTCTTGTAGATTTTCTTCTAGCAAGGATGACAGTGGTGGACATTGCATGAATGGGCTTAAGCTAGTAAAGAGTTGAGTATGTGGGTGGAGAGAGTAGGTTTAAAAAAAGAGAATAGCTGCATCTATCATGTGAATTGACAAAAGTGAAAAAGAGAAAACCAAGATAATGCAAGATAAGAAACGTATTTGAAGTTTCTCAGAGTTATGAAGGAGTGTCCTGCAAGCTGTGTGATAACATCCAGTGCTGCTAATTATATGAACATTATTTGCATACCTTTTTACAAAAATATGTTTTATTAACAACAATCACTATGCATAAGAAAAGCTTTTGTTTTCAAGTAGATTTTAAAACACTGCATACTTTGTATGGAAAAGGGAAATGCAATTAGTAAGTACTTCTAATACCATATATGGCCAATATTAGATGGCAGCAGAGAGATCTTCTGGATTCTTGCAGCCAGATGTAATAAGCTGCTGTTCTCTATTGATTATTCTTGGTCACAGAATGCCCTGAGAGGTCGATAGAAAGATGATAGACAGACAGATTATTCACAGGTCTGCAAAAAAAAAAATTCTGAGAGCTGTTTTAGTTATTTCATGTAATCTTTATGTTTTTTGGTGCGCTGAATCAGAAAATGACCTCCATTTTGTCATAGGACATTACATGTCCTGACAATTTAGGTAACTATGTTAAATAAGACTATACCTCAAAATAAATGGAAATAGACTTATAAATTAAAGTTTTATTACAATATTTTCATGAAAATCCTTTTTTGAACTGAAATGAGCTCACCTACACACACTAAACTCGATTCTTCTTCCTTGTGACGCTCCCCTTGGTGCATTTACACTTGTGAGTAGCATCTGGAATGTGTCTCTGAAGCATCCAACAGTGCCATCATTATAATGCTCCATTTTCCCTGGTATCTCCTTTCCATCTCTTTAATGTCTTGGTGGAATAGTTCACCTTGTTCCTCACTCACAGCTCCCAAATTTTCAGGAAAGTAGTCAAGGTGGGACTGGAGGAAAAGCACTTTCAAACTCATCAGGCAACCTAAAGCTTGAAATGCTTTCAGCATTCTTCCAATGATCTTTTTGTAGTTAAGATCTTTGTTATTGCATAAAAATTTCTGTACGACTTCTTTAAATGCAATCTACCCTTTTTGAGGATCCGTCATGGTATTGACAAACTCTTGATCAACTATAAGCCTTCTAATGTCTGGTCCGACGAACACACCTTCCTTCAATTTTGCCTCCAACAGGCATGGAAACTTGGTGAACAACTATTTGAAGCATTCCCCATCTCTTGGAAGTGATTTTACAAATTGCTTCATCAATCCCAATTTTATGTGGAGAGGTGGTAGAAGAACTTTATGGGAAGGTACCAAAGTTTCTCGGAGAACATTTTTTTCACCGACTGTTAGCACCTTTGGCTACCAACTCTTCTTGGTCCAGTGGTTTTGTTGGTCTCGGCTGTCCCATAGACACAGAAAACAAGGGTATTTAGTATACCCAGCTTGTTGCCCGAGCAGCATGCACAAAACCTTCAAGTCCCCACACACTTGCCAACCATGGTCTTCATATTTACGTTTACGAAGAACCAATTCCAAGTTCTTGTAGGTTTCCTTCAAGTGTACGAAATGACCTACAGGTATGGAAGCGTAAAAACCATTGTGGAGTAAAACTGCTTTGAGACTTCTTTTTGAAGAATCTATAAAAAGACATCATTGCTCTGAATCATATTGGATTTTAAATTGACCCATCAGACCTTTGACATTGATGCAATAAACCAACTTGTCTTCCTGGGCGAAGTAAGGAATGAACTCCTTTTCACGATGTCTGAACCATGAAGATGACACTTCTGGCAACAATAAATGCCTGCTTTTCAGCCTTGATCCAAGTAACTCAGCAGCATCTTTGGGAAGATTCAAGTTTCTTACCAAATCATTCATCTCCTCCTGAAAAAACAATTTTGGTCTTGTATCATCTTCAAAGTCAGAACTTGATTCGTCATCTGGTTCAGGTATGACTTCACCTTCATCGGAGCTAGGTATCTCTTCCAAGGTAGCAGGGGGCTTTGGTACTGGTATATCTGTGCCATGGGGGATGGGATGAATTGCTGAGTGAAGATTGGGGTATGAAATGGAATGCTTCCATTTGGAATTAAACCCTTTCACATCGCATGAACAAAAGTAACAGTCATCACTATGGTTCTTTTGCTCTTGCCATACCATAGGAATCCCATAACGGAAAGATTTTTTCTCACCCTTGAACCAGTTTCGGAGGTCCTCAACACACCATTTGCACACTTTATGAGGCGCCCAAACTTTATCTTGATCTCCACTTTTAGTCCAAAGTATGCAAAGTATACTTTTTTCACAAAGTCTGTAATATTCTGCTGTTGCTTCAACATTGTATATTCACCACAGATGAAACAGAAACTATCTGGCGAATTAATACACTTTCGCGGAACCATAACATAACGGTTGAAGAATGACGAGCTAACATGAATTGTGATGAAAAAGTGTGAACAGCCTAGAACCAAGAACCGGATGATGATTTGTGCACAAGTGTGGCATGCAGGAGAGAGCAGCTCTGTGTCTATACACGAGACATCACAGTGCTGTCCACGCCCTCTGCACTGACCGGAGATGCTACTATCTCCCCTGTGTCTCCCTCCCACTGGATTCTTCAGGAAAGATTAACCCCTTCTACCATTAGACACACAGACTTAAAACTTGCTTAGCTTATGTATATATTGCTGACCATCAGATTTACAGTGCTATATTTTTTTTACATAACTCGGACAAACCCTTTAAGGTTTTTTTGGCATTTTATATCTTAAATGCACTTACGTGAATTAATTAATAGTAATTTGGACTTCAAATTTGGTTAAAACCCCATAATATAAAAAAATACGAAAAATTTAAAAAAAATGATAAATTTGAAGACAATTTTGCATGTTGTGGCAAATCATGATGTCTAGAAGTTTTTTCAATATTTTATTTGTTTTCAGCACACCAAAATACATGGAAATTAGATGAAAAGAGTCAAACAGCTTTTTAGTCGCGAACCTATGTAATGTAAGCCGTTTTGTATAAATGGGAGAAATGTTAGAACAAGATCTGAATCAAACTAGAGAGACTATTCAACTGTTATACTGCACTGGCTTATCTCATTAGCTATTTGTCCTTGCTGTGAACCTTTGATTTTTCAAATCCTGTGAATGTGGAAATGGTAGTAGGGAAATTTCTTATGACTGAATCTGTGGATGCCTCTCTATTAATCCAAGACTACTGTAACAGAAAGTGGTTATTTACTTCTAATCGGCTTTAAGTATTTTGTTTTAAGATGGAGAGTGCAATGTGAAACAAAGGAAAATTAATAACTTCCCAAAAAAGGGAATTAAAATTTTAACAACTTTTATGCTCAAATAAGCAGCATAATTTCTTTCCTTCTGCTGCCATTGCTCAAACCCATTTAACCTGTTAACTTAAAATGATTATGTGATCCTATGGAATGTGACAAAAAGTTATTGTATCTGCTTGCATATAAAAAATTACATTATCTACTTGACTTTAAAAGGTTATTTAGCCTGCCTCAGTTTTTATTATTGGTTTGGTTAGTATTTTTGAGACAGTTTGGTCTGATGGTTAAGGCATCACATAGAAAGCATTGAGTTCTACTCCATGAAAGCCAGCTGGGTGACTTTAGGCCAATCACTCAGCCCAATATACCTCACAGTATGGTGTGAGGAAAATAGGAGGAGAAGCTTGTGTTGGATAAGTTTGCTGCTTTGAGTTATTTCTAAAAATAAAAGCCAGATACAAATAAAAAATATTTTGTATTATTGTTTGAAATAGTAGCTGTTTTATGAATGTCTGCTAAAATGAAAAGTAGTATTCCTTAAAATATTAACTAAAGAACTAATTTAAACTCTTCCATTGGCTGACACCAATGTTGTACTGCAGTACTGCAGGCTACTTTAGCTGACTGCTAACTGTGGTTCAGCAGTTCAAATCTCACGGGCTCAAGGTTGACTCAGCCTTCCATCCGTCTGAGGTGGGTAAAATGAGGAGCCAGATTCAGCATAGTTCCCTCAACAGTCTGGCTCCTCGTTTTACCCACCTCAGAAGGATGGAAGAACTGCTTAGAGAGGGCTGTAAAAGCACTATGAAGCTTCATATAAGGCTAAGTGCTGTAGTGCTATTGCTGAGAATCCTGACTCAGTTTACAGTAAGACTTGTGCCAACACTCTTTGAAAGGAGCCCCACATGTAGCAAATGGTTGAAATTCAAATAACTCTCACCTATAATCCACCTGGGAAATTATTTTTTTCTTTAAAAAGATGTTAAGGAATAACGTAGTCTTCTCTAAGAAATAGACAAATAGTCCGAATGTGTACAGACATGGCTAGGCTTCTGCCCCTAAGGCAAACAAACATTTTTATTGTTCTGTGTGATCATTGTCTTGGTTCAGGATATCTAAAAAAGATCAAGCAAGCAAACATGCATCTTTAAGGAAAATATGCACACCTCAATTTCATGGGTATTATGTTTATTAGAAATATCCCTTGTATTTATTTATTTTCATGTTCTTCAAGAACCACTGCTGCAATGTAAGTTGACTAGATAGGTGGCATTGGTAAAAAAAATACTTTAAAATATGTGTGCATGACTTTTCATCACTGTGAAGCTTCAGATATCAAGTAATATCTTCCTGACGTGTGCTTACTGTCTTGCTTTCAGAAGAAAAACCGGACTGCTCTAAAGCCCGTTGTGAAGTGCAGTTTTCTCCACGCTGCCCAGAGGACTCAATTCTGATTGAAGGCTATGCTCCCCCTGGAGAATGCTGCCCTCTTCCAAGCCGCTGTGTCTGCAATCCTGCAGGATGTTTGAGGAAGGTCTGCCAACCCGGCTATTTGAATATATTGGTTTCCAAAGCGTCAGGAAAGCCAGGGGAATGCTGTGATTTCTATGAATGTAAACCAGGTAAGGTATACTCTTCTTTCCTGTTCTGTCCTGGTCAGTTTTGTCAAAGCTTATTTATAATTTAATATGTGTCTCTTCCTACTACTGAAACAAAAGACTCCCAGGCCCGTGATGGCAAACCTATGGCATGTGTGCCAGAGATGGCACACATAGCCTTTCTATGGGCATGTGCACCGTCGCCAGCTGATCTTCCACAACTCCAGAAACCCGAAGACCAGCTAGTTTGTTCACATGCGCATGCCGGCCACCTGGTCCTTGGATTTGCAGTGCACACGTGCATACTGGCCAGCTGATCTGTACGTGCACTGGAGCGCCAGAAACCCAAAGAGCAGGTGGTTGGTGCACATATGCCAGCTGGTGTTCGGTTTTCTGGTGCATGTGCATGCATGCACACATTCCAGTTTGGGCACTCTGTGCCAAAAAGGTTCGTCACTGCTGTTCTAGGCCAACATTTCCATATAACATTGTTGCTTAAAACAAAAACCTTAATAATAAAGTTCCTGTCAATGAAATGAAGCAAATAGTTCAAAAATGGCTGGCCCTGAACTATGTCAGCATGACTATGTCGGAATTGTCAGTCTTGGAGAGGGTCCTGAGAAAGATGTCGGGGGAACCATATTGGAAGATCAGATGAGGTAGCAGACTATTAACCTGTGTGATGGCATATAAATTCATGAGATAGTCAGATGGTCTTTTTATCTTTTATTAGTTCAAAAAAAAAAAAGAGTGCAGTGAGCAGTGGTTGCAGTTGGCTTTGAGATCATTTTTAAAGCAATCTGCATCCACGAGTTAGTCAAATTGAAAAAAGAATCCAGCTACCTATTCTAGTTTTGTGTTAAGGTTACAGAGGGGTTTCCAATGCTCTTGCTAAATGATGAAGGCCCAGAAAAACTGATTAGAGGACTTTGTTCTAAACACAGCAACACAGTGTAATGACTTTATTATTTTATCACCCTTATCTGTATAATAAAAAATGCTGTCTGAAAATTGTACATGGCTAGGTTATGATAGTATTTTTCGTCTGAGAAGTATGTTCAACTGTTCGAAAATATATCATAGGTGTAACCACCGTTGCTTACATTCTGACCCTTTAACTAAATAAAATCTCACCATTAGAATTACATATTTTGGAAACTCAACAAAACTGAGGGGGGGGGAAGTAAATCACTGTGACATAGTAGTTGTGGTTAACACTACAAATTGCCATTGAGGAAAATCAAGTCCACTTCAGCCATACGGACTCATTAGGTGACTTTGGCTCAGTCACTGTGATGGTATGTAGTTAAGAAGTGGTTTCCCAGGAAGGAAGGTGTATATTCTAGAGAAGCAAAAGGCAACTCAGTCTGGTTGTTACATGTCAGAAAAGGAAGGTAAAGACAGCCCCTCCCTAATAGTTATGGAATGTATGGTAGGTGTAGATAGTAGAGCACTCAGTCTTGCAAGTTTTTGTCTATAGATATGAAATAGTTAAATAATTCAGTTTAGAAGAATCTCCACATGTCATTTTTGCTTTGGAGTCTGACAATGACACTCTTTTCATTCAACCTATTCCACTGAGTTTTTGTTGTGGGAACAATAGGAAGGGGGAGTGCAGTGAATGCCACCTTGAACTCTTAGATAGGATATAAATTTAACAAATTAGGATCAGTGTAAGTATGATCTCAAGGAGGAAATGTTCTAGAGGGTAGGCACCATGATAGAAAAAGCTTTCATCCTTACACTCCCTCACAAAAAGCTTCCTGTGTATGCCTCTCCTACCAGATCTAATAAGTAACCCAGTCTCAAGCCATGAAAGGTTTTGAAGGTAACTACCTGCATTTTGTAGAGGGATGTGGTGGCTCAGTGACTAAGATGCTGAGGTTGTCGATTAAAAAGGTTGGTAGTTTGGCTATTCGAATCCCTAGCTCTGCTTAACAGAATGACTTGTTACTTGTCCCAGCATCTGCCAACATAACAGTTCAAAAGCATGTAAAAATGCAAGTAGAAAAATTAGGAACTCCCTTTGCTGGGAAGGTAACAGTGTTCTGTGCATCTTTGGCATTTAGTTATGACCATGGAGACATCTTCGGACAGTGCTGGCCCTTTGACTTTGAAAAGGAGATGAGCACCGCCCCCTAGAGTCAGGAATGACTAGCACATATGTGGGAGAGGAACCTTTAACTTTACCTACCTGCATTTTGAAAGAATAGTGCTAGCCAATAGCAAATATATATTTACTTTTTCCTTGTTTGTTTTATTGTTATTTTACTTTAGGCTACTAAAGTAGCCCCATAGCAAAATAGGCAGGAAATAAAATTGATGATTGTGATGACGACAAATCCAGTCTGAACATCTAGCTGACTATAGGATGAACCATAATAATAACATATGCCAAATGACCAGTTCCAAATGACTGTCTGTGCTAACGAACTTTACGTCAGCTGAAACTTCCAAATACTCTTCAAAGGCAGCCCGATATAGAGTATATTACTGTAGTCCAGTCAGAAAGTGACTAAGGCATTGTGAACATCTCAGTCCAGGAAAAAGGTGCAATTGGCACACAACATAAAGCTGTCTGACTATAGCTACTATTTTTTGTTTGAACAGAAAAGGAGTCCTGGTGGATCTTCTCAAACTGTTCTATCTGGGGCAGTGCAACCCCATTTAGATCAAAAGATGGGAAGTTCTCAGAACCAGGGATATTTGTTGATATATCATGCCAAATCTCAGATCTCCAAACTCTTAGTTTTGTTATTATTTTCTTATTATTACTCTTATTTTCATATAACAAGAAAGAAGAAGCATGTTCCCATTTTTAGCAGCACTCATTCCTTGTAGCAGATCCTTTAACATCCAATGCAGTATTGTTCCAGAAGCATTTGTACATCTTAAAATTTCTCTATCTGTAATGTTATTAGTAAATGTTCTATCAAGTTGCACAAATTCATCTACTTGCTCTGATTTTTTCCCATTTATATAATATTTCTAGTTGTTAACTCTGTTCCCTTTTCAAAGCATCTTTTATTCATTAATTTTCATATTCATTCAACCTTTCTAATGCTTTCTGCACATTGTTAAGCTTGTCAGCCAACAGCACAGTACCATCTGTATTCAAATGTATAGGCACATTTGTGGTCCCAACTAGCACTTCTCAAGTGACATCCCAGGGTTTCCCTTTATCCATAAATAGATTTAACAGTGAAAGGAAACATCTCATATCCTTAATCTTCTCCGTACTCACTGAACTATTTCATTTATTATCACACATTCTTTATTTCAATTATATAATGCTTTTAACATATTCACCAACAAGGCGTAATATTTGTGCAAAACATCCCATTATTCTAGCCTATTAACTTCATCATATTAACTTCCCAAAACAAATGTACAATAAGCTTTCTTTCCCACATTTATACATTTCTCAGTGAACCACTAAATCTAGTCTGCACATCCCTTGCCGGATATAAAGCTTCATTGCACTTCCCAAATTTTGCTCATCATTACCTATTATATATTTTTAATTACAATTCTGTTGGACATGTTCCCGAGCAAGCTTAACAAACTTGTGTAGATCTTCCAGCACGGTTAATAGGAACCCAAAACCATGCATCATTTAGCACCTGCATTACAACAAATATGGTTGACACAAATGACTGTTTTTTAAGAATGCATGGGTTGGCTCTAATCTGATACAAATCATCAGTCCAATTCAGATTACTGACCTGACATAATGCAACTATGGAGATCTATTCAAAGGCAGTTAATTTGAAAATAATTGAGTTTGGCAATTCAGTTGTATTAGCCATGAATCAAAAAACTAAATAAAACTTCTCACAGTAATACTCTTTACAGTTATAATAATTCAGCAACTGATTTTAAAATGTGATGTATATCATTTAAAATTTAAACAGCGATATTATTGATTAAAATCTCAACTTTTAGCAACATGGATAGATTTTCTGCACTTTTAGGTCTCTTAATGATGCAATCATTGGTGTCCTAATAGAATTTATCCAACATACTGCTTGCTATTCTTTTCTTCTTTTTAACTGTTCCAAGCATTATGGACTTAGAGAATTATGTCTCCACACAGTGTGTCCAAAATAATATAGATGAAGCTATATAATATTTAAATAACTTGAGCAAAAATTCTGGCTTGATTTGTTCAAAAATTAATTTGTTTATTTTCCTGGTTATATGTGATATTATTTAAAGTCTTCTCTGGCAAGAGTTCAAATAACATATCAGTAAATGAAATAGTTGAACTTTATCATTATGCTTCCTAAAAAGAAATTATTTCATTCTTTTCCTTACCTTAATTGTTTCCCACCAGTGTTCAGTGTGGACTGTAGTACAGTGGAATGCCCTCCGGTCCAACAAGTTGCCTGTCCTTTGGATAGCTATGAAACTCAAGTCAGGCTGACAGCTGATGGATGCTGCACTCTTCCCACAAGGTTTGTTATATCTGAAGTCATAGTATCACAGTCAATATATACTGAGGCTAAATTTGTGACAGAAAAAGTCAAGTATATTAGTATACTGATTATTAAGTTACTATGTTAGCTAATATTGGATTTAAAATGAAGATTTCCTAGACTGAATAATCATTCTGTGAAGTGTTAGTGACTGTTAGCTCTGGAATAGCTTTCTTTCAGTCCTGTATTTTGAGGAAAATTTATTTTGAAAAAACAAAAATACAGCTTTAATATGAAACTTTGTGGCATATATAAATATGTGTCAAGTTTGATACTTCAGATTACTCTAACATCTTTGAAGTATTATGTTGGCTTATCTTAGTAGAAAGATGTATTTGCAGCAAATCCTATATGTCAAGAAACTATATATGTTTTTTTTAGATTAACAGCTGTAAGATATAATATTACTCAAATATAGCATTTCACTTTAGAAATAGTGTGCTCTCTGTGTGACAGATTATTTAGGTACCACTTCAACCATTTGTGGGGTGAAAAGATAATCAGGAATCTTGAAACTGTTCTAGAAACTGGTCTCTGAAATATATGGTTGTCCCAATATTCTTCCTGCCTTTAGCCCTGTTATAGACTCGTAGATTATTCTTAAGTAGAGCTTTGCTAGTACATTTTTTATAGGGAAAAATGTAAGACTGGCTTCTACTGTACAATAATCCTCTAGCCCTGCTTCTGTCCTTGTAGTCAAGATGAAGACTTTGTCATCATGAACCTGTGCATACTTAAAGAATAAAGTATTAACAGAGCTCTGAATTCATCACAATTTATTACCCTTGTTTCATTTCATCTAAATGATTTTAAAACTTCAGCCTGGGTTCATAACTGAGAAACATATTTTTATATATAAATAAAATGAGGTATATTCTATCTTGCTGAGTTTCTTTTAAAAAAAAAAATCCGATGTGCCTTTATTTCAAAATCCAGTAATGTATGAAGTTGCTTCCATTTAGCAATAGCACTAGCACATATACCACTTCACAGTGCTTTACAGCCCTCTCCAAGTGGTTTACAGAGTCAGCATATTGCCCCCCAAAATCTGGGATCTGATTTTGCTGACCTTGGAAGGATGGAATGCTGAGTCAACCTTGAGCTGGTGCAAATCAAACTGCTGGCAGTCAGCAGAATTAGCCTGCAATACTGCATTCTAACCACTGCACCACCACAGGTCCTTAAGATTTATAATATCTTAAGTTGTTTTCAATATATAACCTATATTAATTATCAGTTATTATCATACAGTTTGGTGTTATTTTCAGAGAGCTGCTTTGGTGCACATCCCAAAAAAGAAAAAAATGCTTCTCTCTGATAATTCAGTACCCTTTCTATTAATATTTTTATTTCCTCCAGTGTTGTCTGTATATGTTAGGTGGTATTCTAAAAACTGGAAAGATATCTGCTTGAAAGATGTATTAATCATTCCATGAATTTCATAAATCTACTTGTGTTCCTTTTCTGTAAACTTTTAAATAACATGCAAAGAGCATTAAAAATCTGATATACATCATTTATCATACTTTTTGAAGTAACATATTTTATTAGATCAGTATAAATAGTCTTGCTCTTGATGGCACATTTCAGCTCCACTGATATAGTAAGCTATAATTTAGGATCAGCTTTAGCTTGAATAATTTTCATTTAACTTGTCTTTTGTTTTCCAAAACACAAATTCCAGAAATGTCTGGAGATTGGACAATTAATTGCTAATATTAAATATTAATTTATTTCATTCCGATTAATAAAATGCTAAGCGCATTGCCATTTCCTATGATATTGTTGTACTATTCTTCTATTTTTACTACAATGTTATTGTTCAATTAACTATAGAACATGTTATATCTGTTCCTACCTATGCTTTATTTAATCTAAACTGTATTATTGATTTCTCAGCTGACAATATTGGTAGGACTTTCATATGATACAAGTTGAACAAGAATGTCTAGAACAAAGTTTTGATGATGTAGAACTGTATAAGATAACTTGAACACATTCTGCACAATATTATTGTGGATATTTTTAAATGGAAATATTGATAATCCATTTTTTGGCATGTAATGAAATTAGATCTTTCTTTTGCTCACAAAGCAGAAGCCAATTGTAAGGGGGAACCAGGCTATCCCACCACGCTGATATACTGTATGCCACGAAGTGGATTTTATAGGGCTATGCTAGTTATTGTGGATTTATACACGGGATGGCCAGAGGCTTTCCCTACTAGAATGTAGTAAGGCTCCTGAAATAGAGACTGGATTTATTTGTGCATACGAAAATAACTAGAACTATAATTCTTAGATTCTTGGCAGAAAACATAAAGAAAATCCTCTGTGGGGCACAGTGGTAATGGAGGGAGTCAGAAGAAAGGGAAGTCAGGTTGATAGCAACAGTATCTCAACACTAATCCTATCTTTTTCTATGTGTCTCACAATGTCACATGCTCCAAAGACGCAGAGTTTAATTCACAAAGCCATTTCAGTCATTCTAATGAAATTGCTAAGTTGCTGTGGATGTGCTAGCTGGCCTTCAGGTATAAACAGACTTTGTGCTGACATCTCTAAATAGTATTGTATTTGTGACAATATTGCTATGAAATGCTGATTGATGAGGTTTGAGGCTCAGCAGGCAGGATATTGCATATTTAGCCATAATTGCGAGCGTTATTGCATTGGATTAGGTTTATCCTCAGCACAATCATTTTTCACGCCCCATTTCTTAATAGTTCTGGCCATTTAGAGGTCTTTTTGACCAGAAAGATTTCAAGAATTTAAATTAATATTGTGGAAAGTGCCCAGTCATCAAGCTTAAATTAATTACAAATTATTAGCATGGTAAATATGAATTTCCTTATTAAATATAGGAGGAAAAAAAGGTTAATCCACTTCCATAGATAAATGGCCTCCCCCTGTATTTAAAAAAAAAAAATAATGGTCACTTTAATCCTCATCTTTAGTTTTAGGCAATACAAGTCTGTTTCTTCAAATTTGTTTACAGGATTTTTCATTCTGCTAAATTAAAGGATTTGAAAAGGCATTTGTAAATATTTAAGCAACCACTGACATATGCTTTTTCTTTCTAATGCTACCTTGGCTACCTGTATCAAAACTCTCAACCTAAATATTTTTTATTAGTAGATTAAATCTTGACAGTTTAAAGTTAGTTATACAAACACGTTATGTTGAAAAAAGAAACTGTCCAGAAAATGTCTGGGAGTATAGAAGCTTACAAATCTATGCAATTTCCCATGCTGAACAGTCTTACGCAATTTAAAGTATAAATGGTAGAGAAATTTGATAGGTATGTTGATGATGTAATTGGAAACAGTAGGAGCAATAGATAACTTGATGACCTCTCCTACCTTATTATGCATTTCATGTCCTTTAAACCTAGAACCTGCTAGTGGGACTAAACTGACTGATTTCGAGAACCGTGCTTGTTTCATTTTTTTTACTATAGTGCTTTTCCCAACAACTGTAGATACTAAAACATTAGTGACTTTTTAACACATTTTGGTCTCCCCGGGCTACAATGGGATTTGGAACACCAGTCTTCAGATAAAAGTTGAGCATTGTCCTTTGAACATTCTTTTTTTAAATTGTGTTGTGTTGATAACAGTCATGTTGTCCTTTTATTATGTAACAGGAAAACCATTTGGCTTTCACAATTTGCTTTTTTTCCGTTTGTTTTTCCCATCCCATGTGTTGCTTCACTTATTTATGGAGCTTTCAATGCTTCGGTTTCAGGTGCGAATGTCTCTCAGGTTTATGTGGTGTTGCAAAATGCGAGCCAGGCTTCATCCCCCAAATAGTGTCACGTGGAGACGGAACACCTGGCAAGTGCTGTGATGTCTTTGAATGTGTCAATGGTATGTTATGTTGACAGTGTATTTGGACTAAACATTTTGAGATACTAGTATATGAATAATATTGATATCTTCCTTACTATGCAGCAAACAAGTAAAAAATTATGTCTAAAAATGTAATAGGTCCATTTTCCTCTCATAAAATTTATGTTGCAAATCTTTTGTACATAGGTTAAAAACCAACATTTGCATTACTGTATGTTCATTTCTTTACTTCATATGAACTCATGGACTTTAGTTTGCTTATAAACTCAAAATAGTGTATTCTGAGGAGCATGCTGACACATATGATTGGAGTTTTGAAAAAGTATCCTGCCCGTAGTTTCAGCTAAAAGAATAAGCCACAGGGAAGGGTGTGGGGAACAAAAAGTTTTAACTAAAAGATTTGTGTTTTTGTGTTGTGACATGAGTCAGATCTTGCAACTACTGATACAGATCTTTCTGTGGGATTGTTTCCTGTATACTCTGGTTAAAGCTCCTGGAATGCTTCCTGAGGCAGGAGACATCACCTCTGCCTCTTTCTTAGGAAGAGATCGTTTTAAAATATTAAACAGTATTTCAGACAAGTTTTGTCTTAGCAGATGTCAGTAATCACTTAATATGTATTTATCAAAGTGGCTAAAAAATATAAATGTATTTTCAAACTACAAAGCTTTAGCTAAAGAGTTCCATATAGTGTATTCTACTCCACAGTAGCTGAAGAGAGCAGAAATCAGAAATTGTTTTGTCTTTGTTTTTATACCTGTGTTTCTGTTTGTACATACATATTTATACGCACACACTGTGCACATGCCCATATACTTTCTGATTTGCCACAGATGGAGGGCAAGCAGTCCCATTTGAATGTACAGGTAATCTTTGCTTACAGATCACATTTGAAAATGGCAAATCTGTTGCTAAGTGCCAAGTTGCCAGGTGGAAAATCACATAATTACAATAGTCTTAAAGCCTCATTTTGAATTCAATCATTAAGTGAAACATCACATGGCTATAACTTGTGATTTTATTCTCACCTTCTCCATTTAACTGTTTGTGTCAGCCAGTTGCAAAGCAAACAAATAGCAATCATGTGACCAT
Source organism: Thamnophis sirtalis (assembly GCF_051295495.1). Lineage (NCBI taxonomy): Eukaryota > Metazoa > Chordata > Lepidosauria > Squamata > Natricidae > Thamnophis > Thamnophis sirtalis. The sequence continues at coordinate 61,761,548 of NW_028261386.1, read as the reverse complement.
GGGACATTCTAGTGGTCATGAATGCAAAGATTAGTTGCAACTCTTTTTTTACACCAGTGTAACTTTGAATGGTTGCTGAATGAGGCAGTCGATAAAAAAGGACCATTTGAATAATCATTCCAAAATGGGCTTATCAGAAAATGAGAACATATGCATGTGAAGGTCTCCCAACATTCCCACTTAATGCCTCTTGCTGTAGAGAAAATAGTTTATTGTGAAATTAATTAAAATGATAATGTGAATAAGTAGAAATAGTGACATCACATTTTAATAGAATTTATTATCCGCAAAATGGAGTTGCTATGTAAAATTACTATTAAGACCCAAAATGCTTTTGCAAATGCTCATCCTTTATGTCAGTATAGCATGGTGAATAGCAAGTAAAATTGGATTTATGGTAATCTTATCGGTAATCCTGGGCAAAGAAAATTATTCCAATATTAATGAAATTATAGCGTCAGTTTGGGTTAGTAGTTAAGACACCAGGCTAGAAACCACAAGACTGTGACTTGAAGGCACATCATCACGGTCATCATCAATGAAATTATAAACTGTACAAGCATCAATACTGAATATCTTTAAATCCATAAAAGGTATTTAAATTTTAAAAGTAATTTAAAATCATTTAATCAATTATTAATAACATTCATTAGATGCAAATATAATTTATGCAAGCAATTAGTTCTAGATTATAAACTGAAACATCTTACATTTTTAAAAGCATTATGCTACTAATCACCTCAAAGCTGTCTTTTTTATTTGTATCAAAAACTATTACTTTATTGGAATATAATATACACAGGAAAATAAAAATAGTGGGAAATTAGGGGAGGGAAAAGGGGATATGAGAAAATGTGGAGTAGAAAGGGAAAAAGAAAGTTTTGCCTTCCAGCTCTTTTTAGCACAGTAGAAAATAATCATATTACAACATAAACTTTTTACTTTTATATAATAATATATATTATAATAAAGGCTGTCTTGAATATAAGACTTCAGAAGAGAAAAAATTAAAGCATACTACACTGACTATTGTTAAATCATACAATATTTAAAATACTATTCAAAATGCTGCATAATTTTTTCAAAGCACATAAGCATTAATATAACTATACAAAGAAGTAGATAGCTATAGATGAACCGATGCAGTGTTTTTTGTCTGACTCTTTTAAAGCTACCCCAGCAGTATCTCTGTAATTTCTTGGTGTAATAATAATAGTAAAGAAAGCAGTTAAAGAAATGATAGTAAAGAAATCAGTTATAGTCCAGGATTTTTTTATTAATTAATAGTAATTCCATTGGTATGATATTTGACTATAGAACAGATGTAACACCTGTAAATAGCAAGTTTATTTAAATTTCTTTTCCTATTTTTTGCTGTAACTAGTTCTAATAGGAATGTTTTTTAAACAAAATTGCAGTACTAATCTAAGAAAGCAAACTGATGGTACAACAAGCTCAAGCTGTGCATTTTCCATTGTATTCTGGTACTACTAAATACTTTGTTCTTTTTTTATCATTTATTTGTAGTTTGTATAATATTGTCAATCAGAGCCTCTAATTGGATTACAACCAGTATTTATGAAATGATTAAAAAATGGGTATTGTAATGCTGGGACCATAGGCAACCGTTATATGTATTCTTCTGTCTTTGAATTGTGGGAAACAATAGGTAGTATGTTACCATATTTTGACATTTTTCCTGCAACTATATTTGTCTTGTCCTTATGACCCTTAAAGAAAAAAGTCTATTTGCACAATTAAAGATTTTATGCTGTATTTGATATGAAGGCAAAGTGTGTACAAGCCTGGCTGTTCATGTTACCTTAGAAATTATGAGTCTAATAATGTTATAACTTGTAAGATCAGTTCCCAATCTCATTGCATAAAAATATAAAAGTAATAGTCGTCATCCAAAGAGGACCATGCTCTACACCTGAGGGCAAAAACACAATAAAAATAAATATTACAGTTAGCTGACCTTCTTGAGATCCTCAAACCTGCTCGAGTTTAACAGCTGAACTGTTCAGGCCACTCTTGTGTATTCCCCTCTATCATCAAGCTAAATTTGGAGAAATAATGGCACAGATTTCCATTACCCTCACCTTTCATTATAGAAAATATAAGAAGGAAAAGTTAGTCAATTACACTGAATGTCTACTTCCAACTATTAATTATTAATAAAGAAGGCAAGGAATGTGGTACCTGTTGTATTTCTGTTTCCTGGCCAGTTGGAAATATTTTTGTGATAATAAGGAATGTGGTACCTGTTGTATTTCTGTTTCCTGGCCAGTTGGAAATATTTTTGTGATAATAGTTGTATGATTTAGGCTTTGCAAGATATGCTATTGTACTATGCATACTGTACTTTATGGCATACTCTGATGTGTAAATACAGCCAATGATAGATTTTTCAATAAACCTTTCCCTTCCTGGAAAAAAAAGCATAGCAAAATTCATAGATTTATTAATTGCTATTGATCATCCATTCCTTTACAAGCACTACAAGTGCCATAAAATCTTTTTCTTATACAATGAAGATGCTCTGAGAAAGAATTGGATATAATCAACATCGGTTAGTTGTTGTTATATATTTAAATGGAAAATACCCCAGAATCTCTGAAACCAAAAATCCAGTTTAACAGATATACTGATTCTTGTCTGAATTAAGACTAGCTAATTGCACAAAACTCAATTTCAGGAACAAAGCCTTCTAGTGTTTAATGTTGTGCAACATCTCCATGAAAAATACCTTTTCCTTTTTTGCTATTTTTAGAAGTGAAGCCAGCGTGTATATTTAATAGCGTGGAATATAAAGATGGAGACATGTTCCGAATGGACACTTGTCGGTTTTGTCAATGCCAAGGTGGTGTATCTATTTGTTTCTCCGCACAATGTGGCGAACTACACTGTGATAGATACTATGTACCCGAAGGAGAGTGCTGTCCAGTATGCGAAGGTAATTTCTTTTGTCGCTTGGCTTCAGGAATTGATGAACATTAAAAGCTAAATATAATATTTTATAGCAATAGTTAAAAGTTGATATGAAAGAAACTTGACATTGATCCAACTTAAATGAGTTTGGTTATTTATATATTTAATACATTTACAGTATTTTTCAGAGTATAAGATGCATCAGAGTATAAGACGCACCAAGATTTTGAAGAGGCAATTTTTTTAAAAAAGTAGGTAGGTAGGTAGAGTGATAGAGAGGGAGAGAAAGAGAGAGAAAACAGAGGTAGGTAGGGAGAGAGAGAAAGAGAGTAGTTAAGTAGGTAGGGAGATAAAGGGAGAGAGAGGGGCGTAGGTAGGTAGAGGGATAGAGAGAGAGAAATAGAGAGAGAGACCGAAATACAGTAGATAAGTAGGGAGAGAGACAGTAAGTAGGTAGGTAGGTAGGTAGGTAGGTAGGTAGGTAGGTAGGTAGGTAGGTAAAGGGATATAGATAGAGAGGGAGAAAGAGAAATACAGGAGGGAGGGAGGGAGGGAGTAGTTAGGTAGGTAGGTAGGTAAAGGGATAGAGAGGGAGAAATAGAGATAGAGAAATACGGTAGGTAGTGAGAGTGTTTGTGTGTGGGTAGGTAGGTAGGGGGGTAGAGAGAGAGAAATGGAGAGAGAGAAATACAGTATATAGATAGGGAAAGAGAATAGGTAGGTAGGTAGGTAGGTAGGTAGGTAGGTAGGTAAAGGGAGAGAGAGAGAGAGAGAGAGAGAGAGAGAAATACAGTTGGTAGGTAGGGAGTGTGTGTGTGTGTGTAGGTAGGTAGAGGGATAGAGAGAGAGAAATAGAGAGAGAGAGAAATACAATAAATAGATCGGTATTTCTGCTGGCAATTGATTAATTCTCATCAATCAGCTTTCCAAAAGAGAGAATAAAAGTTTTTGCACTCTGCAAACCTCCCAAAAACAACTTGTTTTTCACTAAAACGGGTCTGTTTTGTTTTTTAAAAAAAGGCATGAATGGCCTTGGGGGGGGGGGGGCTTGCAGAGTGCTCCGGGGGGGGGGGGAGTGAGCAAAAAAGGCCTGTTTTTCGCAAAAAAAATTGCATGCATAGCCTTATGGAGGCTTATAAGTGCTGCTGAGGGCTGTGGGGACCAAAAAACGGCCCATTTTTTGCTCTTTTCTGCCCTCCCCAGCCACCAGGAGCTCTATGAAAGTCTCCATAAGGCTATGCCTGGCCATTTTGATGAAGGGGCGTGGAGGCAAAAAATACAAAAAATGTATTCAATATATAAGATGCACCAAGATTTTCAGCCTCTTTTTTGAGGAAAAAAGGTGTGTCTTATACTCCAAAAAATACGGTATATGTAAATGTATATGCACTATTGTCATTATGCACAATTCTGATTAATAGTGCAAGGTTAATTGTAATTTGATATGATCTCCTTTGCTCAAAACACATTTCCAATAAAATCATATTTCTGTTATTTTCCTATGAAAATAGACTACATCACGTTAGGTACTACAAATAATTAATTGTCACAGCATTCAGAAGAAGTTTTTTTGACAGCTTTAAAGTACAGGTAGCTGTCAATTTACGATCACAATTGAGTCCAATTGAGATTTTTATTAAGTGACTTTTGCCCCAGTTGTTAAGGTTATCATTGCAGTTGTTAAGTTAGTGACACAGTTGTTAAGTGAATCGGGCTTCCCTATTGACTTTGCTTGTCATAAGGTCCCAAAAGGTAACCCCAGGACACTGCAACTGTGATAAATATGAATCAGTTCCAAGTGCCTGAATTTTGACATTGTGACCATGGGAATGTTGCAATGGTTGTAAGTGTGGAAAACGGTCATAAGTCACTTTTTTTCAGTTCCATTCTAATTTCGAATGGTCACTAAACGAACTGTTGTAAGTCAACAACTGCCTGTACATAGCCTTGAGTTGATGAATTCTGAGAACTTCAACCCATTGTTAGGAATATGGAATATTCATTAATCATTGTAGCTGGATTAAACTATTTAAGCTTTGTTTAATTTGCTTGTTTGCTTTCAGATTCCATTTCTCCAATTAGCAACCCTGCAGGATGTTATGCTAATAGTCAGATTCAAGCGCATGGTGACCGCTGGAGGGAAGATGATTGTACTTTCTGTCAGTGCATCAATGGAGAGTCCCATTGTGTGGCCACAGCCTGTGGACAAAGTTGCTTGAACCCTGTAAAGGTTCCAGGAGAATGTTGCCCAATGTGTGAAGGTCAGACATGAAAAAAATTAATTATCTGTCTTTTTGTGGGGAAGGATGGATAGCTTTGATTATAGTGTTCCTATTTTTAAAAACATAACAAAAGCCCTTCCCTTATCTAATAACAGAAGAACGTGTGCCATCAGCTTTAACTGCAATGAATAGAACTTGTTTTGGAGCAGAGTAAGGTTTTGTATGACTGCATTAGACATTAGATAATACAGGCTGCTGCCGTATTATCTGCAAAACAAAGCGGGGGAGACATGACATTCTTTGAAAAATCTCTACATCTGTAATTAATTTACAGATTTACAGAGCATTTCTTTGTGCCAGTTTTCACTATATAGTCATTTTTTCTCACTTGGTAGAGTTTCAGACCCACTTTAATTTTATTATTCAAACTTTTTTTCATTTTGATCTACAGCTTTCATGGAATGGGTGATGATAATACATTGTCATGTGGGTCAGTCAGATATAATCAGATAGCAGCTCTGTCTTCCTCCTGCCTTATTTGTAGCGCTCAAGCTATAACTATATCTTCAGAAACCATTCAAACTTACAGCGGTCCTGATTATGTTTGGTTCTCAGAATGGCAGCCATCTCAGTACCTTCTACAATCATGTGATCACAGTCTGGCTGCTTGGCAAAGTGTTCACCCTTATGACTGGTTAACAAATGCCTTGCAATCACGTAATCACCATTTACAACTTTTCTTGCCTTGTGTACCCTGTGTCAGGTGCATCTCCTATACCCTTCCCGATCTCCACAGTGCCATACACATTCCCCTGCACACTATTCAGGACTGCCCTCTCACACCATCTCCAACCCTCCCCAATTACTCACACACCTCTCCTATACCCCCTTAAGTCCTTCTCCATCCACTTACCTGGGATTTTCTATTTCCCGCTGGCTTCCCCACTGACTTTGGTTGTGGGAAGTCAGCAGGAAATTGCTTTACCTAAACACCAGGGGAGTGTGTGTGTGTGAGAGAGAGAGAGATTGAGAGGTTTATATGCTGCCCATTTCAGTATCAAGCAGCTCTGGACAATGGCAACCGGGCTTGCAGGGATTGTCATTAAGTGATGTGGTTTTTACCAATGGAAATTCCTTTCTCAATTGCTGCTGTAAATCAAGGATTATCTATAGTAGGTCTTTTGGATCTTAGATACTAGTCGGGTTGGATACCCGTGCTTCACTACAGAACCATGTGATCAGGCTAGATAAATTGACAGTTAAAGCTTGAACATTAATGAGTAGTTATGATTGGTCTCCCCTCTCCCCTTCTTTCCCTCAGGTATGTCCCACAGAAGCTTCTCCTATCCCATTTGGTCCCATTGATCCTCTCCTATCCCCTTCTCTCCCTCAGGCTTACCCCACAGAGACCCCACCTATCTTATCACTTTCTCTCCCTCAGGTTTTCTCCACAGAAACCCCAGCTATCTTATCCCCTTCTCTCCTTCAGGCTTGCTCCACAGAAGCCTCTTCTATGTTATCCCCTTCTCTCCCTTTGGGGAGGTGGGGAGGGGGAGTAGAACTTCTAACTCCTTACCATTAGAGTATGCTAATAATAATAATATAAGAAATACTAATGATCTGATGGTCATTTAAAAAAAAATCTTTCTTAGCAAGCACCTAGAAAACAAGAGGAACATACGTGCCAAATTTTAAGTTTGTAGGCTTTATGGTTCTGGAGATTTCATGATGATGCATGAGTGGTATTTCACTTTTATATATATAGACTAGCTGAATGCCTGTGCTCCACTACGAAACTATGTGATCGGGCTTGATAAATCGACACTTACAGCTTGAAAATTAATGAGTAGTTACCATCGACCTCTCCTTTCCCCTTCTCTCCCTCAGGCTTGCCCCACAGAAGCCTCTTTTCCTCTTTTATCCCTTCTTTCCCTCAGGCTTGCCCCACAAAAGCCCCATCTATCATATCACCTCCTCTCCCTCAGGTTTGCCCCATTAAAGCTCCACCTATATTATCACCTTCTCTCCTTCAGGCTCCTGTCCAAACCCCCAGCCAGCAGGTCAGATAAGTCACATGCTGGCCATGCCCATGTTCAAATTTTCAGGTGGGGAGGGGGAGTAGAACGTCTAGCTCCTTAGCATCAGAGCATGTTAATAATAATATATGAAATACATGCTGGCCATGCCCATGTTCAAATTTTCAGGTGGGGAGGGGGAGTAGAACGTCTAGCTCCTTAGCATCAGAGCATGTTAATAATAATATATGAAATACTAATGCTCTGATGGTCATTTTGAAAAATCCATAGTTACCGAGCACCTAAAAGCCAAGAGGAACATACGTGCCAAATTTCAAGTTTGTAGGCTTTAAGGTTCTGGAGATTTCATGATTCTGGTGTGAGTGTTTTTGCGTTTATATAGATAAATAGATAGATAGATAGATAGATAGATAGATAGATAGATAGATAGATAGATAGATAGATAGATAGATAGATAGATAGATAGATGATAGATAGATAGATAGATAGATAGATAGATAGATAGATAGATAGATGATAGATAGATAGATAGATAGATAGATAGATAGATAGATAGATAGATAGATAGATAGATAGATAGATAAGAAGTATCTAATAAGGCTAAATTGGCTTGTTTACAACTTTATTGTTAAACTATTAAGAAGTGTTCACAAACCCTGAAAGTGAACATAAGACTTTTTCTAACTTATCCCCCACATTTTCCTTTTTGTAGGCTTCAGAAAATACATATTTCAGTTTTCAAAACCATGCTTGAGTCTTACAGACAGAAATGCTGTTCTGCAGCTATTCAGTAACCCAGTATATGGAAGACTAGTAATGGATCATGAGTATTTTACAATTCTTTTAACCATAGAACTCCTTCCCTAACTAATCTTTCTCATTGCCCATAACTTGTTACTTTGATTTCTTGCCTGAATGCTTAAGGGAAATTCATAGCAAATTGTGACTTGAGATGTAGCTCATTCATATGGTCTTACAATCTTATAGGCAATCAAATGTAGAGATTGGAATCCAGCAGTGTAGTTTTAAGATATATATCCCTTTTGAGAATGGCAAACCTGCTTTGTCCTTCATATTAAAAACTGGGATTCTGAATGGGCTCTTTCTTTTTAATAAAGAACAGGGTTCAACTAAACTTTCTTCAGAGATTTACTATATTCATATTTTTTTCTAAGAAAGGTTTCCAGAACCCTTTTTTGACCTCTTATGATTTTGTAAACTCCATACTTCTATTTATTCTGTAAAAGTTTAATTAAAAGATAAAGCTAAGCAATGTAGTTCTAAAATATTTGGTTGCTGCATTAGGAATTTGGACACAAGGAAGGAAATTCTCTGCATCTGAACTTGGAACTGGTATTTTTCATGTAATGAACTCAGGGAAAAGAAAAGCTGTCTGGAATGCTAACTATGAAGATGGAAAACATTTAGTCACCCTTGGAATGATATGAATGTTTTTCCAGGAAGCTTAAGTAAACGCATATTCTATAGCGCAGAAGGCAGTATTTAACTTTTTTTGGAAGATTGACAATGTTCCACAAAGAGCACGGAAGTTTAAAAAGATCATTAAAGATAGTTCTGTCAGAGGCAAACAAACTATTGAGTTAACTAAATATTTCTGCTTATTTTGAGGCATTTGACTTCATTTTTAAATAATGCAAAAATATTTTAGAAATGTTAAAGAAACATTTACAACTATAGCTTACATTTAATGTTACCCTCTATAAAAATAATGTCTTGTACAAGGATATATTCCACCTTTTGACTGTGTTGTATATCCTGCTGCACTACCAAGAATTGCTTTTCATGACTTTGGAAGAATGAACAGACACTAGGATTTGGCCTATTTACCATTTTAAACCACAAAACCAGCTAAGGGTTGGTCTTACAATATATTATTAATTTTAAGCACCCCTTAATAATTATATTTTACTTCATAAACATAAATTATATAAATTACTTTTGACTTCCCCTGCCAAAAACTTTCTGTTCTTTTCCTTCTCATGAACAGAAATAATTGTTAGGGAATGTAAAAGGCTGTGGGAGTCACTTAATAACTTTCCAGATGTCTGAAAAATGAATACATGTCTGTTTATGTATGACTTTTTTGCTTATCTGAATAAAAGAAATACCCTTAAAACTTGTACCTATAGTGGAAACACATTACTGTAGTTTCCATACTTAATGTAACACCAGAAAGCCTACCATAGAGTAGAGGAGAAAATTGATGAGATTTCCAGGATAATTCAGAGCCAAAATTTTGGTGACATTTGTACTGCAAACTTGCAAAATTTATAATCAGTGAAGCCAAATGGCAATATAATGGTCTTTCAAAGTTTTGCTTTGGATTACTGATTTGGGTGGGGTGGGGGGTAAAAGAAGAAGCTTGAGGAATGATTTGCACTGTAGGCTGCATTTGATTTAGAGGTTCAAGTTGTACAGCTTGCAAATAATAATTCTGGTCACAGTACATTTATTATGCAAAACAGATTACCCAGATGCTTTTCCTATTAGTAGGAAGTATTAGTTAAGAATCAGGTTCTGAAACAAGGTTGCCAAAGATAGAAGAAGCCAGTGAAAAATCAGCTGATGAAGTAGAGCGTAGGGACGCAGGAATTTCAGAAAAGAGAACTAGAAAAACATGAATCAGAAGAAAACCAATACATGAAAGAACCTTGATAAAAGAGATGAAATTTCTGCTTTCCCATTCATTTTACAATACATATTTTTGTTGCTATGCTCACAAAGGCACGTTCAGAGGAAACATAGATAAGTTTTGTACTAAGCTTTTTGAACAAACAGTAGTTGCTGCCTGCTCCATGATTTAATGTGAAATGAAATCTTCAGCTCAACTAAAAATCTTTTGTTCATATTGGATGACTTGAAGGAATGAAGGAGGACTTAATATTTTAGATTGGGTTTAAAATGAAGTGAAAGATATGTCTCTCAAGCCTGGATTAGACTTCTCTATTACTGCACGTCAGGGAACGTATACGTCTATCATTTGCATAAGTGCATAGCTGTTGCATTTATATATCTGCACATGTTAATGTTCTGGCTATGGGGCACTCAAACATCAAACCATAGAACAGGCTGTCAGATCAACCAATCAGCATGCACGATGCACACCTCCACACAACACGCAGTTGGGATTTAGGTATGCACATTTGCCTGTTTCTAACCGTCTGCAACCTATGCTTACTCCTTCACAGCATAGGTATGTGGTGACACCTACATACAGTTGCAGGAATTCTAAAAAAAGTTTCAGAAGGAACCCATGGTATAGTAAACAATCCAGGGTGTACATTTCATTCTTTAACTCTCTAGGTCATGTAATCACCTACCAACTCTGGGTTTTTGAATAACCGTAAAAATCCAATTCCTACATATTCTACTAATGAATGAGAAAAGTCTCTTTCTATTTAGTTGATAAAACTGAGCAGGCCAATATATATGATGATCAGGAGAACATGTTGTTTGGGAGAATGCAGCCATTGTTTGAATATTCCCCAATAGGTTACGTTGAAATATGATCTCCTCTGTTCCTATCCATAACAGTTTCTTCTATCATAATGCTTTGCAGTATTTCTCTTAGGTCTTCTAGATTTTTTTGATGGTCAGTCTAGAAACAGAATTTAAATTGTCTAGTTTACCAGGTCAGAGGACAAGTTCAGCCTCCTTTATTCAGAACTGAAGAAACATTGCAGAACTGAAGAAATTCCTCACCTTGGTCTTTTTTTCCTGAAAATTGTTTTGTGAGGCATCGATGAAAAGTTCAGTTTGTGTTAAGGGCTTTTGTATTTTAGGGAACAGAAAATGTTCTCTCTCTCTCGGCAAAAATCATGAGTAAACAAAACTTTTTCTTCACACTTATTCTGTTTTCACATTGAACATTTGGTGTGTGAGAAAAAGAGATTTTGTGTATTTTTATAATACTAAAAGTATGTATATAGATGCTTAGCAATAAAAAAGGCAACCAAAACCTAATTGATGGTAAATATCAAATATGCTGGCAGGTTTAAACACATGGAATATATAGTATTATTAGATAGTTTTAACTGAAATCCATTCAGTGAAAGGCAATAAAAATGATGCGGTTTGAAAAGCCTAAATGAATGCCAAGATTAATTAGAGGTGGTTACTGATTAATGCTTGTTTTTCACACAGCATGATCTGGATGATTGGACAAATTATTTGAAGGGTTTTGGACTAAGAATTTTGTATATATAAAGAAACTATATGCTCTCAAGGCAATGAATTTAGCCATCCTGAGTTGCGTAAAAAGCATCCTGGTTTACTAAAAATCCTAGGAAAGCATAAAGAATTTGAATCTCTTTCTTGTGAATGCCTTTAGATCTCTTAGAATTCTATACCTACTCTTTTGATGTAACTTTTTTCACCATTCTTGCAAATAGATGCAAGCTCTAAAACGTTCAAGATTTTCTGTAAACATAGTGTATACACTGTTTAATGAGGCAAGAAAGTTTGTCAATTTCAATTTTAGATTGAAAGTGGACTAGTTATCACTAGTCCCCCCCCCCCAAAAAAAAAAATAGGAGAGAAAACTGGAAAACCAACATTATAAGTTTTCATGGAGAAGACTACAAACACTTTGGCTCTTTAATATTAAATGTTTTGTGACCTACTCAGATAGAATTGTTCAGCAAATCATAATTAAAGAAGGAAAGGGTTGAAATAAAAATTAAAGTTTACTTTTGGCATATTTAAAATACTTTTCTGACTCAAAAATCAAATTGCTGAATATTTACAGAAGCAGATATGAGTCACTGGATTAAAGAATTCACTATTAAATGAAACCTGAAACTATAAAAATGAGTAGTTATTTGAAATGTTATGTTAATCATCTTAAAATAGCTATAACTTTAAAATAAAATTGCAACATTAACTTACATTATTAAATACTGCAGTGTGAGTGAATTTTTTCCATTTAGACTTTTTTAGGCTTTGGAAATCATTTTAACGGTGTCTCTCATAATTATATTATAGTAACACATTAATAAATTTGTGTGTATGTCTGTACATGTAATGCTTATTACAAATCTAATATTAATATTAAAGGATACAATTTTTTTTACATTCTTCCATTTCTAAAATGTATAGCAATGGAAAGTAATTTTCTGTTTATTGTCTCATCCTCTGTTCACTCAGGCTTTCTCCTGCAGTTTGTCAAGGACAGCACTGAAAGATTAACCTAGATCACATGACCATATGGGCTTTTTCAAACTTAACTGTTTGCCTATTCAAATAGCTAGAAGCCTGACTGTAGCTGGCTTTATTTGTTGAGTCTTGTTCAGTGAAGTGAGAATAGCTGCGGGGGTGTTTGTTTTGTTTTGTTTTAAAAGCTACATTTTTGTGGGGGGTGGGAAATAAAATTATTTCTTTTGTTCTCTTTCTCAGCTTATTAGGATTCAGGCATGCGTATAAAATTGCTGTATCTCAAGAGGTATCTTTGTGAATGGAAGAAGATAGTGATAGACTAGCAAAAAAGGAAAATGAACATAATGGAAGTAGTTATAGAATATTTCAAATATTATAAAGAAAAAGTCTCCAATAACTTACCTTGTAGAATAGACATTGTGACATTATTCAGGGGAAAATCTAATCATTATCTTTCCAAATTTTAGAAAAATAGTGTAATTGGAAACCAGGAGATATTTGTGAATAAAAACAGCACTCTCAGTGGATGAGGGAAACTTTCAAAGAGCTAAATATATATGGTTCATTTATTGATAATTTATAGATATTAGATTAGTATGAATATTGTTTTTCAGATAAAAAATATATTTTAAATACCATATTTTAACCCAAAATTATACGTATATAATTTTATATAATATACTGTATAATGTTATATAATAAAATAGAATAAGAATGGCATCTGAAAAAAAACTTTCAGTACTGATTTTCTCATAGGTTATATGTACATTTGGAAAAGACATATATAAAGACATTTCCAGCTGCATAATCTTTTCTCTCCTTCATTGCAAGAAAAATGCTAAAATAAAAATGTAACGAAAATTCACTATGAGTGTTAAAAACTGTTGTGTGGGGCTACCCAGTGTTTGGATAAAGATGACATCTAACTCTACCCGTTCATTCCAAAGTGAGATAGTTGATGTGGCATTAATAACAGAATAATAATACCAAGCAACAAAGAAAATACTAATATTTATAAATAATGTTTGCATCAGAATAGTGCAGAGCCAGGGATTTGGGGGCTACAGTGACTGAAAATGTCTCAGCTCAGGTTGATTTACCATCTACAACCTTTCATGGACAACAATAACATGTTTTAATAGCTTCATGTTAGATTGTTATAATATCCTTCAATGATGTTCACAATTCAAAGATTCTACCAAAGGTGTTTACTGAGCATTGTAATATGATTAGGATTTACACATTATCCACCACATATATTAAGAATAGACAATATTGCTAGTTTTAGATATTGGATGGCCTCCCGCCCATCAGCTGTTTCGGGTTGCAGGGATTGCCATTGCCTATTGCCACCTCTGTGCACCTCATTTTCAGCCTCTGCATCCCATTTTCCGCCCATTCTGATCCCCGCCACCCAGAATGGGCGTAAAATGGGATGTGTGGAGGCCAAAAATGGGGTGTATAGAGGCTGAAAATGGGATGCAGACACTGAAAATGAGACACACAGAGACAGCAATAGACTATGGCAATCCCTGCAGCCTGAAACAGCTGATGTTGGGAGGCCGATCCAACCAATAATCAGCTGCTTGTGCTAATCAGGCTGTGCTGAAATTGAAACAGGCTGTTTGCTGCTTGCTGCAAGGAGACAAATTACTGGGAAATAGAGGCAGATTTTTTTTTCATATTTTTCTCTCTAAAAGCTAGGTGGGTCTTATACTTCGGAGCATCTTATACTCCGAAAAATACGGTATACCATGGTTAACACTAGTAAGTAACTATGAAGGTTTTGGAAAATATATTGCAAAGCAACAGTGTATGTATGGGAACCATGCACCCAATGGTCTTCCTTATGACACCATTAGAAGAAAGGGTTAACTTTAAAGAAATTGGACAGAGTATTGAAGCTTTTGAACTGTGGTATTGGAGAAGATTCTTCATAATATTATGGGTACCTAAGAAAACAAATGGATTATAGAACAAATCAATCAGAATTCTCACAGGGCACAAATGACCAGGCACAGGTTATCATACTGTGGGCACATTGTGCAAAGATGCAGCTCTGTTGAAGAGTCCATTATTATAGAAAGGATAAGAGAAAAAGATGATTGCCAGCATGGTGGAGAGACTTAATTTCACTGGTTAATGGGTGCATTAAGATCTAAAGTGCCAGGATAGGAACAAATTATTCTAGTGAAGACCTATCTATCCTTCTGAGAATCAACACTGACTAGATGGCAGATAATCACATATCCAGATGGGGGTTATTTATATGATTGCAAACTTTTAAATTGTTTCATTTCTGAGTTCAATAAATCATCAATGCTAAGCAATTTTGAGCAATTGGACAAAAAAAATTTTTCCTTCATTAAAAATATTTATTGTTAAATTGTTCCTATAATTTATTGCAATAATTAGAATGCTGAAGCAAAATTGAAGAGTTTGTCTAATTGATAATGATTTTATTAATACACTTCCTTTTCTAACTTCAGTTTGAAAAAGCTTCTTGTTAGATTTAATTTAATTCAAAAGCTTTAATTTTCAGCATTGATCGGGTCAGTGAGATTTTATTCATGAATAACTTGCACTGTTCCTTTCTTTAAGAAATTCTTAAGGATTTTAATTACCTCTAGGTTGTAATTAGCACATAAAGCATTCTCTTTATTTCATAAATCTGTTACTTGAATACTGGAATGCAATTTATAACATGATTTGTTTGTTTAAAAATACTACTCATTAAAAATAATTCTAATACAAGGGCAAAGGTAACTCAAGTTTTAAAAAATACAGCTTTATATAGCTACCAATAGTAGCAGCTTAAAAGTTTACATCAAACTAAAACTAACTTTACCAAAATTTTAAAAATGGATAAACAAGTAAGTTTAGTATGTCCACACTGCTGCTTAAGTAAAGGGCATTTCTTAGCTGTCTCAGTCCTAAACACTGTTGGGCTTTTATTAATGAACATGAACATGTAAATTGATTTGGAAGTAGACTGCTAATCAGCCTACAGGCATAACATGTTCCTAGCATTTTAAACCCTATTAGCAACTTTACCAATACATTACTTGCAACTTCTGAGCCACTTTCCAAAGCAGCTTCTCTTACAATCTATTGCACTGGTCCAATTTTGATAGGAGCTATCATAATTGGTTAAGCCAGCCATTTTTTGGCAAAGAGCTTTAATCATAAAACTTGTGTCTCCCATTATTAGCAATGGTTTTAAAGAACCCCTATGATAACTACATCTGAGTTTGAATTATGGTTTCAGGCTTTTACAGGAATTGTCTATATATCAAAGCCATTTGTTTGGTTTTTGCTTGTTTATATTTCACATTTCTTAGCCTCCCTCCCACATTTCCACTAGTGACTCTTAGAATTTAATATGATATACTGTATCAAACATTGGTAATTTATAACCATATGTTCGCTTTTTCATTAGAGCCAACCTACATCACAATAGGTCCACCTACATGTCCTCCTCTGGTGAACTGTACGCTAAAAGAGACAGACTGCATTTATGACTTCAAAGTGGATCAAAATGGTTGTCACATTTGCCAGTGTAAAACTAGTAAGTACAAATACTATGTTCAGTTACCTTGTTTGAAAAAAAATATTCTTAAATTTCATATTGATGTTTTTCCTCAAAATTCAGTTGGCTCATGCAAAATACTGGTCTTTTTAATTGGAAAATCCTGTTTTTCATTTTGTAAAATAAAACATTTCCAAATATCAATTTTGCCATGCTTCAGTAGGGCAACAAGAACATCAGAACACCTTTATTATTTTCAGTAGATGGAGTGCCTCTTTGTTAAATCATATATAAAAATATAGGTTATTTTTTAAGTTTTGATGTGTTGATGCAAAGCAGTTCAGCTACTGCACCAATGGCATATTGATTAAAAAAAACATTATTACCGCCTATTAAAACTGCTATTAATCAATAAATTTGGAAACTCAAATTCTGTTAGGATTGTATAACATTATTATTTAGGTATTTTTTAAAATCCTGTTTTTCATTTTGCATCAGTATCAACATGATGGTGTCTACTATCCAAAACATTTTCTTATCCCTGTTACATAGGCTAATCAAGCTGTTTATAGCATAGATTATTCTTCTTAAATGCTTGAAGAAGTACAGGTGATTTGTCGTAGCAGTTTTACATATTGGAACAAAAGCTATAAAACACATTGGATCATTTGAAGAAAAAAACCAAACGCAATACTATCATAATAGCTAACGTTATTGTGGAAGACTTTAACATGTAATTATAGCTGACACTTTTCAAACCCAAGAGAGCTTTTGAAAGATTGTCACTTTCAGGCCTCAGGCTTGAAGGAATACTGATTACTACTAATGCAATTCTGCTGCATTTTACTATCAGTTAGTCCATTTTGAGTTTTGCAGGGAAGAAAAAGTTCTATACTGCTTATCTAATGCCCCGTGTATGAGCTTCCAGATGGTTTCAAAATTCTGTCCTTTGGGCTCTCATCTTCCAGGCCCCTTTTGCCTATCCTCAATGCAGGCCTTTATTCTGATAATTGAAGGTTATTGTTTATCTTTTTATAACATTGAGGAATATGACTACTTCGCTCTTTTGTTTTACATAAACATAAAGTTTTTTTAAAAGTGCTGTCATAGGAACATTTAAAATATAATAAAACATTATTGTTTATATTATTGGCATGTAAATAACTTTACATACAAGAGCTATAACTTGCAGTTTTCAGCTCCTTAAAGATGAGACACTGAAAACATTTGATTTCTTAGACAGCACCAGGTAAAGTATAGAGCTACCTTAAAATATTGTAGTGGTCAGCTTTCTAATTAACAAGTTAATTTCCAGTCATTAGTATCAAATACTAAGAAGTTTATTTCCTTTTATTCCTTAGCTTTCTTTTGAATGAAAAGAAGAATGATCAAGAAAAAGCACAAGGGCAAGGCAATATGATAATAAAACCCATTAATGTATTTTATTACCCTAACTGCCTTGTCCATAAATTTACTTAAAATAGATGTATCATTTCATGAAAATGTTATGTTGATATGGAATAATGGAATATTTTATATTATAAGTCACTTTGAGAATATTTAAAATCTGGAATTTAGATAATCAGACAATATAGTAGAAATCCTACCATTGTAGGTGACTGGGGAAGATGAGAATTCTGTATCCATATGCCTTTAGTTGTTGAGACAAATAATCATTGTCTCTTTATACTAAACTTTCTTTGTTCTTTCACAGGGGAGGAGCGGTGTACCAATCTCATGTCAGATTGTTCCTTGGACTGTGACTTTGGTTTCCAAACAGATGTCCATAACTGTAAGATCTGTCAGTGCCACCCACGGCCTAAGAAATGCAAACCCATAGTATGTGACAAATACTGTCCCTTTGGATACTTGTAAGTATTATTATTTTAAAAGCATATTTACCACATTTTTGTATGCCTTTAACATTGTGTAAAGCAAAGCCTAGTAACTATTCATGTTTCATGTTGAAGGCAGGAACTATATAAGGACACAAAAATACTATTAGCTAAAAATATTTTAACTTTATTAAGGTAAATCTTAAATAGTTTTGAATGAAGAAGTATAGAGTTTCAATGAGATTTATTTTGCTTCATTTATTTAATAAAGCAGAACAAAGTGGGAAAAATGAAACATTAAAAACAGTCAAAAAAGGAAAATAGGGAATAAGATGCAGTTACAACATAAAATTTATATAAAAGAGCTTATCATGAATATACATCCTATAATGAATACTGTATAATGAAGTAGTATTATGGTTTCATCCTCAGTAATCTAGTAATTTATTTACTCTTCTCCGTACAAATGCAATGGGGCAAGTCCAAACTCTTGTTTTAGTTGTATAAGCAGTCATCTAAGATCCAGTGATGTTTTGGTATTAAGGTTAAAATGTTTTCTCATTGTTTAGGCAAAATGGAGGTCTCTAATTCCCTATTTCAGTCAGTCTTTACAGTTTATATATTAAATTGATAATATGATTATAAGGATTGATTGTAAGCTTTTTTTGTCTTAAAGGTTTAAAGGTCACTTCTAATAACATAAGTGTTTTATCAATTTTGTGATCTAGTTTTCTCTACAGCTTCAATTTAGTATGAGGAAAAAAATGAACATACCAGAAATAATAACCATAGTTTTTGGGTCAATATGATTGCAACAGGAAATATATAAAAGCTATTATATTTGTAATTCCACACAGTTCAGTTAGCTAAAGATGTCATATACAAATATTCCAAATGGGCCCAAGGAGATTTACATTTAGTGTAATTATTAATTAAAATTGGTGAATGTGGTTTTGGAGACAGCGGGGTCCACAAGTCCTCAGAGTTGTTCCACCAATAGTTATCCTTAGATTAGATGTATTTGCAAATTAGATTCATTTGGAAACTCACAAGTCTGGACTGGGGGTGGGGGGAAGGTATTATTAGCCTCTTTCCCAGCAGCCAGTATTTAAGGCATGCTATGATCCAGAAGGCAGGGTCAACCATACATTTTAGTTATGAAGCTTGCTGTTTCATGAATTTGTTGAGATCCTGTCTAAAACCATCCAAATTGACTGCTATTATCACAGCTACTGGCATAGTTTCTATACGTTTAACTAAGTCTGAGTGACTCTACCTGCATTTAACTTTAATTGATTAGACTCCTCTGGTTCTAACTTTATTTTCTCTCCATATTATCTGTGCCATTCATGATACCTCTATTGTATCTCACATTTGCCTCTTTAATTCTAAGCTAACCAGCCATAATTACAAAAGGGCTCCATGGTTGTCATTTTTTGTGTCTTTTCATTTTGTACAATTCCACCCTAAGGTACAGTTGCCAGTACTCAGTGTTTTTCAACCTTTTTTGTGCAAAGGCACACTTTTTTCATGAAAAAAATCACGAGGCACACCACCATTAGAAAATGTTTAAAAAATTTAACTCTGTGCCTATATTGACTATATATAAAGTAATTCTCCCACGGCACACCTTATACTATGTCACGGCACACTAGTGTGCCGCGGCACAGTGGTTGAAAAACACTGCTCTACACAATGTTCCAAACATTGGTGGGGGGTTTATTCCCCCATTGCTGTGGAGTTCGTAGAAGACAGGGTGTATTAACATTTCTCTCTCAGTGCAGCTGATTAATGCAGTTATGCAGTTTCTTCTAATGCAGTTGAAGTTTTGTTTTCTATTTTCTACCCTTGAAATATATGGACATTTAAAGTGTTCCAGCAATGCATCCACCATATTTTACATGAAACTCTTGATATTAAATATTTTTTGCCATGATCCTTCTCAAAGGAAATTTCTCTCCTTTTCTTTAACTAGAATTAACACTTTTTAACAATTATTAAATCCAGATCATACAAAATGATTTATCTGAAGCAGCTAAATTTAAAAACTTCTTCTTTAGCTAAGCATAACTGATATCCTTTTTAGAATAGAATAGAATATTTTATAGACCAAGTGTGATTGGACACACAAGGAATGTGTCTCCAGTGCATAACTGTCAGTGTACATGCAAACAACAAGGTAATATAATCAGGTTTTCAGCAGAGTAATGGCACAAGGAAAAAACTCTAGTTGTTTTGGCCTGCAATGCTCTACAACTGTTTTACTTTCTTCTCTAGGAATATTAATAGTCTAAATAAAGGCTGAAAAATAAAAATTTAATCCAGATAAGGTAGAGGGTTCTTCTCCAGTAGCATTGCTGACCTAGAAATAAGAATTTAGCTTGTCTTCAGTGTTATAACGTCAACTATGATCTGACTTTGCTCCTGGATACTAAGTTGGCCAGGTTTATGTTTGCTCAGCTGTCTAATGCCTCTGTTCTTGGAAACATAAGATCTTGCCATGGTAACATATGCATTAGTTATAATAGGTTTGGTTATTTAATTATGTAAGGTTTCCTTTGTAGGGTTGGTTTTGAAGAGTGGCCATACATAGAATGTATGCTGAGGATAGCATATATGATAATCTTATTAAAACATTGATTTCTAGACAGCTTTAGCTCCCCCAGTATTAGCTGTGCTAGCATAAAGCTAACATAGCTAATGCTGGGGGAGCAGGCTTTTTTCCCATTGCTAACACTAGCCTTAGCTTCCCCAGCGCTAGCTGTGCTAGTGAGAAGAAGTCCTGCTGGTTTTTCTTTCCACACTAGACAGTCATAACTTCCCCAATGTTAAGCTGCACTAGCATAAAGGTAAGAGTCTGGTGAGGAAAGAAAAACTGACAGGATTTCTTCTCCCCCATTACCCCATATGACCCAATAATGAAGCAGCCTGTCCTCCTTCCCTACACCAACTTCCTGAGCTCTGGATATCTTTGAAAGATAGATGAGCAAATGATGACTGGGATGGGGTGGGGAGTGTGGAATCTGGTCTTGTAGCAAAGCAGCCCCTGTGGGGACTTGGTGTGGCAGGATGGGAGGGGAGGAATAGGTAGGGGGGCACACTGCAGCTTCTCCGTGGTTGGTCGTAAAAATGAATGAGCATAGGAGTATGCTGCAACAGACATGTTTGGATCTGGGTCATAACTACCTGTTGCAGTCTCTGTCATAATTTCAAATGGTCACTAAATGACCTGATATAAGACAAGGACTACCTGTACGTTATTCCATGAATTACTGATCCAGGGGTGTAACAGAATATCAAGTTTCCTCACTTTCTGCATCCAAATATGTGACCTTCATTTTTGATGGTTTAAACTACCCTGCTTAAGTATTTTTAGAGTAATATGCCAATTTTGCCACTCCCCAATGCCTTAGAAGTTATTAAAATATTCCCCAGTACTACCTGTGTATTCACTGTTATATTTCTGTTTATTTCATCAGTGAACTATGCCCTTTTTTAAAAGCACAAAGCACTGAATCAGCTGAAGACTGAGCTAGACCTCATCTTTTTGGGGGGAGTTGGTCAGATTTTTTTTAGAGAAAACATACTTGGAATTTTAGGAATCACAATGGCTACCCTCATAAAATGCTTCGTTACTAGTGAGGTAGAATTGGGGCCTGAAAGTTTCTCTTTCACATATACAGTATACACACATGTGAAAGAGATACCTCATATCTAGACCAGTTCTCACTTCAGCTGTTCACAGTTCAGGTCTCACTTGTTTGACTTCTCTGAGTTGGGTCATGCTGAGCCTCAGGCTCTTCGTTTACTCCTCCTATTATCGCAGGTCACCTCCAACCACTTTTTCCTCCAAAACATACACCCACAACTATGCTACTTTTCATTTGTTCTCACACTTTGTAATCCAGTTACTCTTAACAGTGACGCCAAGTTCATCTTTTTGAATTTCTGAGCAGCTATAAATATTTTATCACAGAGGTTGTCTCTTTTTTTTTCTATTGCTCCTGTTAGCATGGAACAAATCAGTCATGAGATTCAGTCCACCAAATCTTTTGTTATATCTGCCTTCCTGTATTAGGTCTTTAACTTCATCTAGCTTGTTTCCTGTGCTCTGCATATTGGTATGTAAATAGCAAATTTATGACCCAATATCCATCCTCATATTAATAAAATAGACCCCATTCCTCTTGATGCTTAAAATTCCTATCTAAAGATCTTACATCTGGATTTTCTTTTGTCAGGCCTCACAATATTTGGCTTTAAAGTTAAATCAAGCGTACCATTTTTCAAATATATTTTCCCAGTCCTTGTGGGATGTGATATCTCTCACAACAGCAATCTCTCCTATAGAAATCATAAGCCACAGTCTCAGAAATATAGTTTCTCATTTCATAACCACTAGTTCTTTTTTATACTTTCTAATGCTGCTCTATCAATTGAACCTTCAACTATTTGAGCTTTTTGGCCTAACATTTCTAAAGCTGAGCAATACAGTTATAGTTGCTCTTGGCAAACATGTTGGTCCTGTGGAGATAAAGAAGAATGGCTAATTGCTGGGGGGACCTGATGGGTCTTGGCAATATTTCTTTTTTATACTTTTGGATAAATATACTTATTTATCCAAATTTAGGCAACATAAAGAATAAAAGAGATGACAATGATTCCTCCAGAAATGAAAAATATAGGCAATGTTAAGGGTGACATCAGAGTTGTAGACTAGTATTCCATGTAAAAGTAAAGGCTCAATCCTTACTGTTCCATTAATTATAGGACCTAACTACTTATTACTTTTAAGAAAATGTTCAGACAACCAAGGCAAGATTGAACATGAACATATTTTTTCTTAGAGTCAGATTCTATACTGGTACCCCATCTAGTGGATAAAGCAACAGTTGCAGCTGAAAGTTTAAATAAAAGCTGAAGGAAATTATTAATGAGAGAAAATAAAATATAGAGAACTGTAGCCTGACCGAGATTGTAGGACATTGTTTCTGTATAGTACCTGAGATCAGTTACTAGTATATTGGTAATAACAGTAATGTCTACTATTGCATGTAGGGTGGATATTATTTAAATTGCTTATAGTTTGTATTTGTTGCTATGTTTCCCAAACTCTTTTGAGTTCCGGAAATCCAGATAAGGAATTTATTTATTCACAAGGCTTATAAGCTTTGCAAACAACAGACTTTGAGCAGCCTATAACTCCCCTAAATAGACAGTTAAAATAAATATAACAATTGAACAATGCCTTGTAATGCAGATAAAAACCAGAAGATTTCCTTCAGTACACTTGGTCTCAGATATGCCCAGCTCACGACAATGTAATCTATGGACATTTAATCACAATTTCCAACATTCCCTAACAACTTCTCACAGGCATGGTCAATGGGGAAGTCTTCAATAGGAAGTCAGAAGTCACACAAGGTCCTCACTTAACAACATACGATTCAAACTTAACTGTGGTACCTTAACAATGGTAAAATGCTGTTGCTAAGCAACATGGTCACATGACATTGTGCTTTATGACCGCATTGCTTAACAATGGCAGTTCTGGTTACAATTACCATTATAACCCAAAGACTATATAATAAAACCTATTCCTTATTGAACAGAATTGTACTTGACCCAAGTTCAAGGGACAAATATATAAATCACATCTGAAATATAAATTTTGGTATAGCATTAGTGATTTTTTTTCCACATCTAGTTTGAAGTAGTAGTGGCAGAAATTTACAGCACAACCCTTAACAGTCAGAAAAGGAAACCCATGTCTAGCAATGTTTGCTTGTAAGTATAGGAACATACAAGTAGGTAAAACAGGAAATATATGATCACATTTTCTTTTGACTTAAATTTCAGAAATAAAATATCTCAGTGTTTTTCAACCTTTTTGTGCAAAGGCACACTTTTTTCATGAAAAAAATTACGAGGCACACCACCATTAGAAAATGTTTAAAAAAATTAACTCTGTGCCTATATTGACTATATATAAAGTAATTTTCCCACGGCACACCTTACACTATGTCACGGCACACTAGTGTGCCGCGGCACAGTGGTTGAAAAACACTGAAATATCTGATGTGGAGCGGCAATATTGGACTTTATCCCTTTTTAAATTACTGTTTCCCAGTAAAAATTTATAAAAAACTAACCCCTTACAAACAGTTTGAGTGATTTGAAGAATGAGACCACTTTGTATTGTGATTATTGACTAGCAGTGAAGAGGAGAAATTGTAGCTGTTTCAGTATAAAAACTGAAAGTATGCAATAACAACAATTACTATCTATTGGCAAGTAAAACAAGAGAAGTTACCACTTATTCCGGAAAATCACTTATCTATAACTTATGGAGATTGTATTTATTGTTTAAAAACATTAACTATCCATTAAAACTATTAAACATTAATAATTCTTTAATCATGGTGTTTTTAATGTAAACATACCATCCAGGAAGTCTTAAGAGAGCATTCAATTATCCTTCAGATTGCTCTTTTCACTTAATAAAGTTGGCTTGAAACTTGACTCTTACTCTAATCCTAACCCTAACGCTTTTTTCCTGAAGACACTGGTAAAGATAGGAAGTTTCTCCTCAAAATAATAGTCTAAACACCAATACAACTAAACCATCAGTCAGCCAACAAAGGAGTGTGTGTGTGTGTGTGTGTGTGTGTGAGTGAGAGAGAGAGAGAGAGAGAGAGAGAGATCTCCTAGGAATTTCTAAATCTTTCTCATTTGAGGTCCCTTCTAACTCTTATAGTCAGGGTGGATAATCAAATTATTAGAGAATAAAAGAAGTCCATACTATTCTGTAATAAATAGAGGTAGTCCTTGCATTTCTACTATAATTAACAACACAATTTTGATTGTAAGTGATTACAGTTGTAAAGCAGGTCATCATATGACCAGAACCAGTTTTATGACCTTTTTTCAACAGTGTTAAGAAGCCACAATTGTTAAAAGTGAGGTGCTGGGGTTGAATCTAGAACTTCTTGTTTCTCATGATTTGCTGCCACCTTTAATATAAAGTGAGAACTCCCCAGTGTGATTATACCCAAAGTCTAACAATTAATTTCTTCCTATGGTTTTTTCATTGTTGTTTAGCCTGGTAAAAAAGCTAATATGTATAGGGAAGTTTAGGTTGGCAATTGAACTCAGAAATGTTCAAAGTATCACCTGACCTAGGAGAGAAGAAACCTGGAGGGAGAGAGATTTATTTTGTTTGAACCTCTAATAGTCTATAATTATAGGCCTTTTTTTGTCTGAGCGTCTTAATTTAAAGTCTGCATTTTAATTGGGATGTTGTGTTATATTGCATTTTAATGTTATAGTTGATTAATAAGTAGCTGTAATTCATATTGGAAGGTCAGTATAAAGATATATGGTAATTTGTACGTAAAGAATAGGTATAGGGGAATCTGCAGGCTTTTTTTAAAAAAAGCTTCTCATTATACTTTAATTCGAAAATGGGAATATTCATTACTTGTAGTGAAGAGCTACATATCAAGCTTTCTGCAATAAATGCTCTCCTTCTGTTCATCATTTGCTCACCACTGCATTAATTCATTATAATTAAAATTAAGCATTCAAACATATTAAGGTTGCTTCTGATTAAATTGAATAGGTTCAGGTTGATAATAGAGCAATTGTACTTTTAGATTTCTATTTGTGTTGCAGCATTCTGTCCAAAGAACTATTATTTAATTTGATGATAAATATATGTTAGATAGATATTGCCTCCAGAAGTATGAATTGAAAATAAGGCCTAGGTTTTTGTTTTAATCAGGTTATCTAACTTACATTTATTTTCAAATAATTCCAGAACAAAATATGATTATTTGTGAAAAATAATATAAATAATCTTCATTATCTAGCAAGAACAAACACGGATGTGAAATCTGTCGTTGTAAGAAATGCCCAGAGCTTTCATGTGGGAAGATCTGTCCAATGGGCTTTCAGAAAAATAACCAAGGATGTAA
Organism: Thamnophis sirtalis; assembly: GCF_051295495.1. Classification (NCBI taxonomy): domain Eukaryota; kingdom Metazoa; phylum Chordata; class Lepidosauria; order Squamata; family Natricidae; genus Thamnophis; species Thamnophis sirtalis. The sequence goes on along the minus strand of NW_028261386.1, from coordinate 61,735,844 downwards.
TATCTGCAAATGTGCTGGTATGTGCAACTATTTCAGATATATTTTTTACATTCTAAACACAATTAAAATAGTGTGATTTGTAACCAGTTCTAATCTATGCTCAACAATCTATTCAATTAATTGGAATATTATTGAAAATATTGGAAGTTTTGAATATTGGAGACTGGTGGATGCATTTGGAATATTTAATATCTTATAAGCATTCTCCTAATGGCTTACATGAAGGTATGTGGCCAGTCACAAAGCAATATATTAAAAAACCCTGGCTCAACAGCTTCAGCTTTCTTTGGCAAGACAGCTGGCATACTTTCAAACAAGCACTAAACTAAAACTACCAAGTATTGTTAGTTTTTAATAATGCTTATAATTCCATGGGTCTAAGGGGATTCTTGTAAATAAAGGCTAGCACTTTGTTTTACAGTGCATTTTACTTATTTGTATGTTGTAATGTATATGTTAAATAATTAAAAAATAAACAATGATTTTACTACACTAGAATACACTTCCTTTTAATGTTAGTGCTGTCTACTTCCATATACGTTTGTATAGGTCTACACTCTCAAAAATATAAATGCCTTAAGTTTGTGAAAGATTACAAGTCTTCCCCATAATAAGAGAAAGAAACAATTGCATACTCTGCTACTTAAAGCTTTGATATTTGACAAGTAGATATTAAGTTAGAAGTAGAAGGATGCTGGCACTTCTCTGTAGAAATTCATGACTGTTTTAATATATCTGTAATATGCAAGTTAATAATTTCTTAGTGCTATAGACAGTCTTTTACAAAATAATTCTCATTATATATTTTGAGTTTATTTTCAAAACTTATTTTCAAGTGTTTCATCATTAGAAAGATTATTTCATTGTTGTTGTTATTGTTGTTGTTTTGCTTTCCATTTTTTTCAGTTTTTCTTGCTATGAATTGTGGAAAGAAGCACTTTCTGCTTTCTGTTTCAGGTGTTTTGTTATTTTTTTCATGGTTTCATGTCTGTCTAGGTCTTATTTCAGTTGATTTTTCAAATTTGTATGCTGTCCTCACTAAAAATCTGTGTTCTCCATGATAGTGTTCAAAGTTTGACTATAGTGTTAATATAAAGAATAACTATAAATAATTGTAATTGTTAAAAACAATTATTTTAAGACATTACTTTTATCATGTACAGAGATACCAGCTTCCATAATACCACCTGCTAAGGTAGGGACTTGCTTATCAATAGATGGGCACCGTCATGAGAATGAAGAAAGTTGGCATGATGGCTGCCGTGATTGTTATTGTCATAATGGACGGGAGATGTGTGCTTTGATTACTTGTTCTGTTCCCAACTGTGGCAATCCAACAATACACCCAGGACAATGTTGTCCATCATGTCCAGGTACCCATTTTATATTTTTAAAAAACCCTGCTTCTTAACTCTATTGCCCTTTTTTGTCTTGCCAGGGAAGATCTTATAAGTAAAAAAGACTGAGATACTTGCTAGATAAACCAGTTGAAACCTGCATTGCTTCCATGTAATTGCATAGACTTTATAAACTAACACTTGGCACTAATCCTATACATCCTAAACATAATAATTTTAGCTTTCAAAGAAAGAAATATTTTAGTTTCCATACACATTGTTAGTAATTTAAATTGAATGAAGAGAATGCAATCTTGGAAGTCCAAAGAAGGGCTAAATTTTCTTAAATATTTAGGCTGTTTTGATTGCCAAAAAACAGAGAGAAAAGTAAAGTACGGTTATTCCTGTAGCCATTCCATCTAGTTATTCAAACTGGAAGAAATGGGCAAAGATCAGATTTTTTTAAATCAGATTTGAACTGCAGGTCAGAATCAGTTTGAAATCAGTGAATCAGGAATAAAACTGAACTTTGTGGATAATCCATATCTTTGTATAATATATATAGATATTTATTACTTCCATTATGTGTAACTTCCATTACGTTCCTATAGCCACATATCAAACCAGGGGTCCCCAATCACTGGGTCATGGTCTACTAATACTTTCATGGAACCATCTGCTCTGCTCTCCCATTGGGTTGCTAAGTCAGAAAGGTTGGGGACCTTGTATTAAGATAAGTGAGAAAAAATCCATAAAATATGTGGAAATTGTATGATAGGTCTAGTTTTAATTGCCCTCTTTGCATTTATAAGCAGGCAAGAATCCAGTTTTGGTTTGCTAGATGTTTTTTTATTTGTTGGATTTGTATCTCAAACACATGAACAGAAGTACCATACCTTCTATGGGTCACAGAAATATCACAATATAGTTACTAGTAATCAGTTTATGAAATTATATCTATTTGAAATTTCTGAACTGGTCTTTACTCCATCCCCAAATACCTTGCTGTCACTTACAGCGTTCAGTGGGTAATCCTGAAAATAAAATCTGCCTTTATTATCATAGCACTGTATTAAACCTATGACTTGTTTGTTATAGTGGTACAAACCAAGATGTTTTAAAATGTGTTAGTTTATAAATGTAGTCATTTACAATAGATTTAGAAACTATTACTATGATTTGAATCTATATTTTAATGAAAAGTCAATTTTCAAGTTCTTTGCGGGGGATTCTGTTTTTCACAGATGAATCCATTGCACAGAAGCCAGAAATCAGTGGTCCAACCATCTGTTATGTTCCAGGAGGAGAGTATTTTATGGAAGGAGACACATGGAACATTGATTCTTGTACCCAGTGTACATGTCATAATGCAAGAATCTTATGTGAAACTGAAGTCTGTCCCCCTCTACTTTGTCGAAATCCTACACGTACTCAGGACTCATGTTGTCCCCAGTGTCCAGGTTAGCTTCATATAATATATTTTAGCATATTTGTTAAAACAGTTTAATTTGCCCTATGTCATTACATCTCAAAAATAAATATCAGCAATAGTATTTGAAAAAAGGCTTTAGAACATCCACAGTCCAGCAACAACATGATGAAATCCTTCATTACTCCTGTGTAAATTCTTGGGCACTAGTGTATCTAACATAAAGACAGAATTCAGCTTCCAAATATAACCCCACTCTTCTGAACTTAGACATGTCTGTTATATAATATCATCCCCTCAAACCTTCTAGTTCTTAACCTGTGTTTCATTACACAAGTTCTATTAATCCTAATTATGTATATTTCACGTTTTGGATTAAAACGCAAACATATTCCATCTGCCTCTTTCATATACATTCCACAGAAAGAATCCACTGTCCGCCTTTCTCTTTTCTGTCAGATCAGTTTGCAGTTAAGAGGCAGTTTAATGTGGTTAAGATGCTGGCCTACAACTAGGAAGCTGTGAGTTTTAGAGCTCCTTTAAGCCTAAGAGCCGGCTGGGTGATTTGGGGGCCAGTCACTCTCCCAGCCCAACCTACGTCACAGGGTTGTTGTGAAGAATATAAGAGGCAGAGCATCAAGTATGTTCACTGCCTTGAGTTGGCCAAATCATATAAAAGGCAGGATAAAAATCTAAGACTAATAATAAATTGTGCATTTCCAGCAGTTCTTAAGAGCATTAGCTCCTTTTCTTACATATGCATGGCAATGAAGAATCAGTTTTTATAAAGGTAGTTTCATCGAAGTTAATAAAATATTTCATGTATTCAAACATGGATCAGAAGACTGAATGTTTTTCCTTGAGCATTTAAACAAGGTAGGATTATTATTACATAAAATATACAATTCTAATATGTTAAGTCTAATATGTACAACTTCTTTACTCCACTTTGCTTAAGGAGATATTTATAAGTGACAGATGACAGTACTTACCAAGGTGGTAAGTTTCCCTTTCTACCTTGTGTTTACAACTGTTCATTTTTCCTTGTCATAAATGCAGTAGTAACACAGTTCTTAGTTTATACCAGCCTTCTACTTCAGGAGGTTCTGCTGTTAGCTGAAGTAGCATTTCCTTTTCTTTCTCTTTCCACCACCATCACTACCCACACCTGTGTAGCAGCGGTTCTCTTTTATCTCGGTACAGGTGTGGTCCTTTACTCTTAAAGTCTTAGAGAACACAAAACCATTAGGAATGAAAACTCCCATCAATAGCCTTGAGACTTTCCTTCTACAAACAGACTTTAAACAAATACAAAAGCAGCTCATCAGCCTCTATGCCATGACAATGGTTTGTTGTTAAATTCACCAGTCAATCTTCAGCAATTCTAGTTAAAAGAAGCTGTTATTATTCAGTGTTACAGACTGTTCTTTCCTGTTTAGTAATACATAGGAGTCTGCCCACCATTTTTTAAAACAGTGTTATTACAAAGTAGGGGTGTGTATATGTTCATAAAAGTGAACTGGGAGTTGTTTAAGCAGGTATGGCTGCTTGTTATCTCCTGCCCAGGGGTGTATGAGCCTACAGGAAGGTGAGACAAAAGTTGTAGGCAGGGCCAAAATCATAGAGGCTGCAATTGCTTTTTTTCCTCTCTTTCTTTTGGAAAAGTGAGATGAAGCTCACAGCTATTGATAAAACAAGCCAAAAGTATAGTTTTGTCCTTTCCTGCTCCTTTTGCATGCAAGGAAAAATATCTAAAGCATCATTTTCTGATAAGCAGGCATAAATAAATAGAAATATTTAGAATATTTCTAAATAAATAGAATATTTTTCCTAGATATATAAGTTCTCTTGGTACTAGATTGCCTTTTCCAAATATGATTTGTCAACATCCAGGAATCACTTGGTCTCCACTTGTTCTGGAGAAAAGACCATTCAGCAGAAACCTTTCATGAAAAATTATATTCTGAAGGATGTTGCTAGCTGCCAAGTTACATTGCTCAAAGTGCTTCGGTGCTTTCATGAAGAATAGGCCAATTCAGGAATTACAGAATTGTAAGCACAGCAGGGAATTAAAAATAGAGCTCCACTTCTTAACAGCATTCTATGTATTCAAAAACCTTGCACAACCAAGTGTTCCAATATTATAGTGGGAAGTATTTCCAATTCCTCTTCAGTACATCTACATCAGTGGTGGGTTGCAGGCAGTACGCCCCGGTACAGGCATACCAGTGCCTGCCGGGAGCACTGGGTACCGTTCTGGTATGGTGCTCCGGAGGGCCTGCCCACCCGCTTTACCATTATTTGAGCTCTTTGGTGCTTCCGTAAAAACGCACGGAGCGTACGGTGCCTGCGCAACACCTCACCAAGCAGCTGGAGAATCACAGAGGTGTCGCAGAAGGTAAGGATGCATGCATGCACTGCACGCATTCATGTGGTAGACGTTGGGCCCCATTGCACTGTACCAGTTGCAACGGGTTCCGGAATCCACTACTGATCTACATATATATTTAAATATGTATATGTAAAATAAAAAGTATATCTGTGCCTGTTCCTATCATTCCTATCCTCTTTGTGTATTTTTTTTTAGATGAGCCTGTTCAGCCTTCCTTGTCAACCAATAAAAGCATGCCCAGTTACTGCAAAAATGATGACGGTGATATCTTCTTAACCGCTGAGTCATGGAAACCAAATGTTTGTACCAGTTGTATTTGCTTGGATGGTGGAATCAGCTGTTACTCTGAATCTTGCCCACCAGTATCCTGTGAAAAACCTGTTTTGAGGAAAGGGCAATGTTGTCCTTACTGTATAGGTAAGCCCAGCAAAGAAGAGAGAAGGATATGATTTTTCCCAATCTTATATATAATGTTAAGATGCTATGTCAATTTAGGCCTTAATTGTATTTTTTTTAATCTGTCATACATTTAATGCATATATTGAGAACTATAGTATAATTACCTTAATTATACTATAGTGCTATTCCTTGTGACCAGGTATTACCACAGGCAAACATCATAGGTAATGTTGCATAATATTATGATATGGTTAGAATTAAATAATGAATAAATCTTAGAGAAGTAGATTTATCATACATTTGGGCTTGATCTATCCATAAAGGAAGGAAAGAAATCTCTACCCCTCTCTTTAAATTCCAAACTTAAGGGGAAAAAAGTGCTTAAAAGTAAACAATCCAGCTGAGCATTGTAAAATGAAAAGAAAGAAAATCATATTCCAAAAATATAAAAAAAGAGGAAAAATGGAAGAGAGAAAAAAGAAACCAGTCCAATTTAAAAAGTAAGAGGCATTTGTAAAAGTTCCATCCATTTTAAAAAAAGCAAAATTGAAAAAAGATAACACACTAAGTTTAATTTGCTGCTTGCTCTCTTCTGTCTTCAATTTTAATTTTACTCTAAATCTTTTTGGGTGTTCTCTTCTCTAATAGTAAAATTTATCTCACCATTTCAACACCCTCTCTCTCCTGCTTCCCTTCTGTTCAGAGGCTGTCCCAACCTTCTGCAGCGTCAATGGCTGCTTCTCTTTCGCCGGAAATAAGAGCTCCTGCATCAATCAGGGACTTTGAGATCAGCAGGGCGTGCCCTTCTCTATCCCTGTCTCTACGGGACGGTTTAGGTCCAAAAGGACTGTCCAGCAGAAGAGATATCGACAGCAATCCTGGCTCTCCAAGATTGTATGTCGTGTTGTCGCAACGTCAGCCCCGCCCTCTCTAGAGTGATTGTTTTTTTTACTAGATACTGTTAATAAAAAATGAGAAGACAGGATAATACTACTGGTTTTTATAGTCTACAGCTAAAATCATGGTTAATTTCAGTTAAAGTCATATTGGTTCAGGCCATATCCAGTGTTTTGCATTTATTGCATTATATGTGAAGTCATTCCTTCAATATCCTTATTTCTGCTTTCTGCAGATTGTATACATAAGAACTATGAATATCTGTGAAAGCAAGTAACAAGATGTGTGTTTTGATGACATGCTACAAATATTGTTACTTACATTTTTATGTAAATTTAATAAAGAAATATATATTTCAGAATAAAAATATAAAATCACAGCAGTTAGATGATTCAATTTCAATTTGTCAAATTTAATAGATTTGTATGCCGCCCAATCCCGAAGGACTCCGGGCGGCTTACATAAAAACAGTTTAAAGGTAATTTAAAAGTTTAAAATACAAGACAGAAACGAATTAAAAGAGGGACACAACATGCACTCAATCTTAATGGGGCTGAAGTTCCATCAAGATCAACAGCCCCAGGCCTGCCAGAACAGCCAGGTCTTAACAGACTTACGGAAGGCCGAGAGAGTGGGGAGGGTCCGGATCTCGGGGGGTAGACCGTTCCAAAGGGCCAGGGCAGCTACAGAGAAGGCCCTCCCCCGAGGAGCCGCCAGACGACACTGCGTAGTCAACGGTACTCGGACAAGGCTGCCCTGTGTAATCTTATTGGGCACTGGGAGGTATGTTGCAGGAGCCAGTCACGGAGATATCCAGGTCCTAGGCCATGTAGGGCTTTAAAGGTAATAACCAACACCTTGAAGCGTGTTCGGAGACCAATAGGGAGCCAGTGCAGCTCGCGGAGGATAGGTGTAACATGGGTGTACCTAGGTACACCCAGTATCGCTCGCGCAGCTGCATTCTGGACCAATTGTAGTCTCCAAACACTCTTCAGGGGCAGCCCCATGTAGAGCGCATTACAGTAGTTGAGCCTTGAGGTGACGAGGGCATGAGTGATCATTTGGAGTGCCTCCCGGTCCAGGTAGGGCCGCAACTGGTGCACCAGGCGAACCTGGGCAAAAGCTCCCCTGGTCACAGCTGACAAATGATGTTCTAATGTCAGCTGCAGGTCCAGGAGAACACCCAAGTTGCGGGCCCTCTCTGAGGGGTGTAAGATTTCGCCCCTCAGGTTTAAAGGTGGAATATCTGGACTATTTTGGGGGGGGGGGCAGTATCCAAAGCCACTCAGTCTTGTCAGGGTTGAGCGCAAGCTTGTTCATTCCCATCCAGACCCTGACAGCTTCCAGGCACTGGCACATTACTTCCACCGCTTCACTGAGTTGGCACGGGGCAGATACAGATACAGCTGGGTATCGTCTGCATACTGGTGGTATTTAATCCCGTACCAGCGAATGATCTCACCCAGCGGCTTCATGTAGATGTTAAATAGGAGGGGGAACAGGACCAAGCCCTGCGGCACCCCGTATTCCAGGGGCCTAGGGGTCGACCTCTGTCCTCCAACATCGACTGCGACCTGCCAGAGAGGTAAGAGAACAACCATAAAACGGTGCCTCTCACTCCCAACTCTTCCAGCCACCGCAGAAGGATATCATGGTCGATGGTATCGAAGGCCGCTGAGAGGTCAAGAAGCATAGATAGATGCCCTCTATCCCTGGCTCGCCAGAGATCATCAGTCAGTGCGACCAAAGCGGTTTCAGTGCAGTAACCAGGCCTGAAACCAGACTGAAAGGGATCTAGATAATCTGCTTCATCCAAGGTCCACTGGAGTTGGGAGGCCACCACCTTCTCAACAACCTTCCCTAAGAATGGGAGGTTGGAGACTGGACGGTAGTTTTTAAGGACAGCTGGGTCTAGAGCAGGCTTCTTAAGGAGGGGTCTCATCACCGCTTCCTTCAAAGGTTGCGGGAAAGACCCCTTAGGAAGCGAGGTGTTTACAATCCTCTGGATCCAGCCTCATGTCACCTCTCTGCCGGTCGAAACCAACCAGGAGGGCCAGGTCCAGTAGACAGGTGGCGGCACTCATCGCTCCAATGGCCTTGTCCACTTCCTCAGGAGTGGCAAGCTGGAACTCACTTCACAAAATTTGATAAAGGCTCTCCCTTGGCATCTCTGCTGGCACTGTCCAAGTGGAGTCCTGGTCTGTCCGAATCTGAGTGACTTTGTCCGACAGAAACTGAACAAATTCCTCAGCTCTTCCCTGTAAGGGTTCACTCGCATCCCTCCCTTTCAGGAGGGAGCGAGTTATCCTAAACAGGGCGGCCGGGCGAGATTCTGCGGACGCAATAAGGGCGGAAAAATGGGCACATTTTGCCACCCGTATCGCTACTAAATAAGATCTAATAAAGGTTCTTAGTAGTGTTCGGTCGGATTCGGAGTTACTAGCCCTCCAACGTCGCTCTAGGCGTCTCTTTTGGCGCTTCATCTCCCGGAGTTCCTCGGTAAACCCAGGCACCCGCCTGGTTCCAATGCCGTGGAGAGACCGCAAAGGCGCAATCCGATCCATTGCCCTAGCCGCTGCAGTATTCCAGGCAGCGACCAAGGACTCAGTCGAATTGTGGGCAAGGGAGTCAGGTATCTCCCCAAGCTCCGTCTGAAATCCCAATGGGTCCATCAGGCGCCTGGGGCGGAACCATTTAATCAGCTCCACCTCCCACATGGGGGAGTAGCTTCCGGAAATCAAGCCTCAACAGAAAGTGATCTGTCCATGACAAGGGCGAGATCTCAATCCCCTTTAATTCCAGATAACGTCTCCACTGCTCCGAGAGAAACACAAGGTCAAGCGTGTGTCCCGCCACATGAATCGGACCCTGAATTACCTGGGTCAAGTCCATGGTTGCCATGGAAGCCATGAACTCCAGGGCCCCATCAGAGCGTTCGTCGAGAGATAGCAGGTTGAAATCCCCCAGTACTATAAATCTGGGGAACTCAACCGCCAGTCTGGCTACTGACTCTAGGAGCGCAGGCAGGACTGTGGTAACGCAGCTGGGAGGTAGGTACATCAGCAACAAGCCCACTTGACCCCCTAGGTCCAACCTCACAAGGAGGGACTCACACCTGACATTCTCTGGAGCAGGGATCCTGCGAGGAACTAATGATTCCCAGTTTATAACTGCAACTCCTCCACCCCTTCTCTGGTGTCATGGCTGGTGGAGCACCTGAAACCCTTCTGGGCACATTTCTGAGAGGGGGACTCCTCCCTCATGGCCCAGTCAGGTTTCAATAATACATGCCAGGTCTGCCCCCTCGTCTAATAGTAAGTCCCGGACGAGGGGAGCTTTATGGACCACAGACCTGGCATTTAGTAGCAGCAGCCTGAGACCAGGGCCCTGATTTCCCGTGTCACCTGGTTCCCGAGTTGAGCTATCAGGGCCGGAACGAGGGATCACTGTGACCTAGCAAACCCTCCTTCCCTGGTAATGGCTAGCCCTGAAGCTCCCGTCATACCTGCCCCTCCCAGTCGTGACCATAATGCTCCGGCCCGCCCCCATGCTCGTAGACCCCCCTCTATCTCTCAAGGCCCCCGCTCTACTCGGCAGGCCATTCAAATCAGACACTCTGGGATGAGAGGCAGATCCAGGCCCCCATCCACTTCTGCTTCTGCACTCAGTGGAGGGGGCTCCAGGCCGCACTCTCAATCCCCTCATATGCACCAACCAGGCATTCTCCGCATACATATCCCACTATAGTTTAAAAGGGTACAGCAATACAGTAAAAATAATTACACTAATTTAAAAGAAGGTGGGATCATTCACTCACAGGCATACACATACACTCCACATACAGAAAGAAGAAGGGGGGTTGCGCAGATATTAAATTGGTGTTGAAGTTGTGCAAGTAAGATCGTCAGTTCGTGGGGCGGGGACACAAAGGTCAAGTCGATGGCAGGGGGATGCAGAGGAAATAGATCGTCTTCTCTCCCAGACAGTGTGGTAAAGGGAGGCAGAGGTCTGGTTCGTTGAGATGGTGTCTCTAGAGTAGTGGTAAGCGGTAGTGGTCGTGACAGGGGAACAGGATCGTAAATCTGGGAATCCAGGAGTCCAAATTCCATAAGCAGTCCAAAGTCCATAAGCAGGGAGAGCCAGGTGGTAAAAGTAATAAAGCGGAGAGCCACAAAACGGTTGAAGGAGAGGCCACAACGTGGAGAAAGTCCGATCGAATGGAGTGGGTGGGTGAGGCACCCGAAGGGGTCGTAACGATGGTAAGCGAAATCAGCTGTCCACCTCCGTCCAGAACCGCACAAAACAGCCACCCCACTCTGTGGAGACAGACGACGAGCCAATACAACTCCAAAGGCTCCAAGGGCTCTCCCAATCACAGAGAACAGAGACAAAGGCCGCCAGGACTGCTGCAAGCCAAAATACAATGAGGAAAAGGGAGGAGGGCCTGGGAGGGCCGTGGCAGCGGCAGCAAGGCCAGCCGCATGATCCCATTCGGCGCCATCTGGACCGGTCACCCCCTCATTGGCAAGATAGTGTTAGTGCGGTCTCAAAGGTTCTCCCGAATTTCTCCTGAGTTTCCCAAGTCCAGAAGTAAAACCAAAAGCGCTGGCGTTATTAAAAGCCGCCGGGAGTGGCACCATCTTTGCCACCAAAACGAGAAGAAACCACCAAAGCAACCACACAGGCTGGAGACCAGCCAAAGGAAGCGACCCCCCAGTTGATCGTCTGGCCAGGTCCCCCGGGTCATACTCTACCGTTCGGACCCTTTCTTGTGGGGCTCGCCGATAGAGACCGTGATGTTTCCGGCCTTTCTTTTCACCTATCCCATCGGAGCAAGGAGGCTACCGGCCATTAACAAACTCGCACATGCGCACCATGAGTTAGATTAGCATATTTTATTACAGGTGGTGCTGAGATTTCTTTAATTTCTTATTTTAATTATTAGCTAACACATAAATTCTTCCGTAGTTGCATATTTTTCCGTACTTTAAGCGGGTTTTCCTCTGACTATATGTGGTATATGTGAGCTGTGTATATTTGCATATGTACATATGTAAACATACACATGCATATGCATACAGTGACATACTTAACTGGGCTCATCCTTTCTAACTTTCTGCCTAAAGCTTTTTGGCTTTCTCCAGCAAAACTGAAATAACAAAAAGTGCTTAGAGTTCAGGCAATTGAAAATGAAAAACAGCTTGTATTTCCCTCAGTTGCTATGACATAGGGAATTTTGTTCCCATTTATTGTGATAGAATAGAAAGTTCACATCTTATATCTTCTTGTCAAGCATGATCTAGGTATCCCAAATGACTTCTTAAAGTAGAAAATTAATGATAAGATTTAGATTTCAAACAAGTTTGCTTATAATGTAGTTAACATTCTAATTTTGCATGATTAATTTTAGTTGAATGAGTCCTTTTCAACCCATCCCAACCCCCACCCCTATTGCAATACCTCCATATGGCCACTGTGTTTTCCTTATTAATGTATTCATGTGAATTCCCAAGGGAATCAATCCTGAATTCTATTTTCAAAGCCCTTCAGCGAGGAATTCATTTTATCAAGAGTTGCAAAGATTTTGCTTAGATATGAACCCAGAAATGTATGAACTATAATATAATAATTGGTAGAGGTGTTCTCTTAATGGAATAATAATAATTGAATATAACATTTCAGAAATTCTAAAAATTGAGCCTAATAGAAGATTATTCTTACATTGCTGAGTCGTGCATTCTAACTCTGATTAGAATGCAGTATTGCAGGCTAATTCTGCCAACTGCCAGCAGTTTGATTTTCACCAGCTCAAGGTTGACTCAGCCTTTCATCTTTCCAAGGTTGGTAAAATGAGGACCCAGATTGTTGGAAGCAATATGCTGACTCTGTAAACAGCTTAGAGAGGGCAGTAAAGCACTGTAGTATATAAGTCTAAGTGCTATTGCTATTCTTAATGCTTGATCCTTTTTTTCTTCTGCAAATATACTACTGTTGCCTATTTCATTTTGATTAAGCAGATATTTGCAGAAAGAACAACTGGGCAAGTTAAAAACAAAGGAAAATGAAAAGTTTAAGACCTGATACACAATCCCAAGCTTTCCCTCTTCCGATTATTGTATTTTATGGCATGTTCTTTCAACAGAAGACACAGCAGCAAAGAAGGCAGTATGTCATTTTAATGGAAAAACCTATGCGGATGAAGAACGTTGGGACATTGATAGCTGCACTCATTGCTACTGCTTGCAGGGTCAGACGCTTTGTTCCACAGTTAGTTGCCCCTCTCTTCCTTGCGTGGAACCAATTAATGTGGAGGGAAGTTGCTGTCCCATGTGCCCAGGTAAGTTTATTCAGCCAGAATCGTCGTATTTCTTTTTAACATAGAGACATTAAATAATCATTTGTCCAAGATAAAAGGAAAGTTTGGAAAGGTAAAAGAATATATTTTCATTAAATGAAGAATTAAATAAAAGGCTCTGGTTTGATTTTTGGGTATTCAGTATTGAAGTCAAGATTTGTATTCAGAAACTTTTTTTTTTTTTTTGTATCTCAAAAAAACATGTCTACAATAGTCCTTGGCTTATGACTGGTTATTTAATAATTGCTCGAAGTTACAGTGGACTCAAAAAAAGCTACTTATGATGCCTCCTTAAAGTTACAGCTGCCACACCATCTCTGCAGTCATGTAATCACATTTTTGGCACATGGCAACTGGCTTGTATTTACAACCAGTTGCAGCATCCTATGGTCACATGATCACAAGTTGCAACCTTTTTGCCTGTTTATGTATTTTGGCAGTTACATGGGAAACAGGAAAAGAACATATTTATAAACAGTATTCCAAGACTTATAGTTTTCAAATATTTTTGTTCTGTTTATAGATTCAGAAAAAGAATAATTTTTTTTAACACGGTAGTTCAAAAACCCATCTGTTCTTAATCATCAGTGATAAGAACTGGGTGTTCATAATGCTATTATAAGACATACTTTCTACCTCTTTTACTTTAAAATTTTGTGCAGCCTATTTACACCTAGACCTCCGGGGGAGCTTTAAAAAAATACTTCATTAATGTTTTGCAAGTTTTTAATATATTAAATGTAAAGTCAATTTTAAATAGCTTTTATTCACAAACTTTGTTAGCAGTGTTGGTATCTTGGTTAGCTAGCGTTCCTATAAGTTCCTTATTGTTTTGCAGAAATGTATGTACCTGAACCTACCAACATTCCAATTGAGAAGACAAATCATAGAGGTGATAAAGAACTAGAAGCACCAGTCTGGCCTACATTCAGTGAAAATGATGTTGTTCATATCCATAAAGGTAAACACCATTTAAATCAATTATCTCTGCATAAAGCAAAGACAACTTAGGTAAGCTTCAAGCTGTCTTTTTTTTAGAACCATATTGGCAATTTTAGAATTTCAAAAGGTTCTTAGAACACCAAATTTCATTATAAGAACTTGGTTTTGTCTGAATGACTTGAGCTATAGTTCTCTGTGGCTGGAGATGACAGGATATAACACATTCTCAGCATTACAGGAAGGCTCCTGTAGTCAGAACTTATCTTTGCTAATAGAATGGCTTGTTTAAAGAAGAATAGGATACCTGTTCATAACAATTGTTTATATTTCAGTCTAACATAGGTCAGAGAATCATTTCTGTAGCCAAGAACCTTACATTATTTAAACTTCCTTTTTGCAGCCTCCAGGAGCAATAGAGACGTGATCTTTATGCGGTAATTGTAGAGGGAGGGAGAAATAGAGGCAGGGATTCTTCATTAAAAGTTGATGGGCTGTTTTGGTTTGGTTTTCCAGGCATCCAAACCTAGATTTGTAATAAGAATTTTTTCTTATTTTTTAAAAGTGAAAAACTACATTGGCCTAAGTCAGTATTCTAACCCTAAATGTTAGCAATGCAATTTGAAGGGTTAATTAATTAATTTCAATTAATCCCCCCTCAATTGAACAACTGCTTGATTACTTAAACACAGATGTCCTGAATCGTGATTTTATTGGTAAATTTTGAGCCTTAGGCTATGTCATTTCCAGACCAACTAACAGAAGCCTACCATGTACCAAATTGTTATAATACTATTATATTTTTGTTTATTGGATTGTTTTAACCTATTTTTGTACTGGACATCAACCATAATAAAGATAATGCGTATAAAACAATATTAAATAACAAGTCAATAGCATAACAGTAATTATATGAACCCTAATATAGTTTTCCAGTGTATTGACTGAAAAATTTGGAACAGGCAGGTTATTCAAGAATGAATAGCATCAGTTTCCAACTCCTACTTGTTTAACCAAAAATAATAATAAAATCACTGTAACAGTGAGATGAGCAGTATATAGATTTAATAAATTAAATGAAATTACATTTTCCACTTACATTATGCTGCAAAAATGAAGATGTCTATGTGATAAAAACTGAATCAATGTCAGTTTATTCTAATACTAAAAACAAATTCAACAGTACAACAAATGTGATTGTTAAATAGTTTTGTGAACACAATAGATTTGATAAACCTGAAGTTGTACTTGACCTAAGTAAATCTAACTTGGATCTAAATATTTCTTATACTATTACTTTTAGTTATGGACACATCATTTGGAAAAAAATGTTTCTCATGTTATTAAGTATGATATGAGCTACTCAGTTACTTTATTTTTTAATTGGTAATGTGCTTGTTTTTACATTTTACAGATATGGGTCATCTTCAGGGTGAATATAGAGAAACTAGAGGATCACAGCCAACTGCAGAAGCATCTCTTGATTCTCTTGCCTGGGTAACCGTACCCCTCTTAACAGCTCTAGTTCTTATAATTGCACTTTTGTTTATCAATCAGAAAAAGCAATGGATACCAGTATCCTGCTACAGAACTCCAGCAAAGGTAATGGATTAAATAGCATTTGTACTGTACAAATAAGTAACTGGCTATCTTGAATCAGTTCAGCAATTAAATAAGAGCAGACAGTTGTGGAAATGGAGATCTGCAAGTGTCTTTCCTATGCGTTCCCTAAGGATACATTATCTGGAAGCATTGTTTCTTTGGAAGTTTGATTGCTTTCAGAGATCATGGCTTTTGGAGATTCGGGATTGATTAGAGGAAGGTGTTTTCTTTTTCAACTAGCATATAGTTAAACTGTAGACTGTACCGCCAACAGTTAGAATTATTGGGTGGTTTTAAAGGAGACAGAAAGATTCATTGATATAGTTGTTTATTGTCCCCCCAAAAAAACAGAGAGAAGAAATGTTCAGTACTCCTTGTTGGAAAGCAGTGTTGGAAGAGATTGTCACTCCAATCTGGGCTTGTAAAATGTATTATGTTGGCCACTGTGATCAAACACACAGGAGTAGGTGGCTTGTGGTTCTATCAGAGAGAACTCTTCTTATGACCAGAAGGGTACAGTAGCCATTTGCCCAAGAATGTTCTTTATGCAAGGGATCATTCTAATAACTGAAGGTTAATTATAATAATTATAACTATCAGTTATTTTATTTGCAAACTTTTATCACAAATGAAGCCCTGAACAGTACAAAGCCATAGTATATGTTTGTGCTCTTTGCTTTTGAGTCTAAATGATACTGTAGGAGTGAGTGGCTGAACTTTCTCTCACCTTTGCAATTAAGAAGACTCTGTTTAGTAGAGAATAAAAATATACTGTACCCAAAATGCTGATTTTATGTATTGTGTTTCCATCCAAACAGCCTTCCTGCTTAAATAATCAATTAGTGTATGTGGACTGCAAGAAAGGCACCATGGTTCAGGTGGACAGTTCTCAGAGAATGCTTAGAATTGCTGATCCAGATTCAAGATACAGTGGATTCTACAGCATGCAAAAACAGAGTAACTTACAAGCAGATAATTTCTATCAGACAGTGTGAGAAACTGCATCTCTTATCAAGAAATTAAGAAGAAACAAAGGCTGAATCTGCTATTCAAATAAAACTAGAATCATGCACTTGCTTAGTGGATTGTATTGGATTTGTGACTTCATGTACAGCTCTAAGACCTTGTTGGGATTGACTCTGATTCCTGCAGTGTGCCAGAACAAGCATTCCCACTTCTGACCAAGTGTTTTCCTGGAACCAAAGTTTTAAAATTTGTTGATGTTTTGCTTGTAACATAGTAATCATGATTGTTTGGGAAAAGAAAACTGGGGTGAGCTTGCGTGGTTAGAACAAGAAGCTTCAAAGAATAGCTGGTCAGCTTAGCTTGGAGTCAAAAGAATATCTCTTTTTACTGACACTCCAAATTGCATTTATTGCAGTGAAGTATAAGCAGAACCCTAACACAATTCAAATCAGAACATTTGGGGTGCTTATGCTTCAAAAGTAAATCCGTAGGATAATCTATTGCATGATAGGTGCAGCATAGCTACAGCTGTATTTTTCTATCTGGTCAGAAGCTGCAATAGTGTATGAATGATACAGTAAGGAAAACATTAAAACAAAAAGGGCAAATTAATGGGAGATAAGTACAATCATACATTGTGCTGCTTTTTGTTTTTCATTTTGATGTTAATTGACCAGACTGGCAATTAGCAAATATATAATTCCTGAGAAGAGCACTGGATCTTTTGGCAACAGTATTGAAGGGGGATAGAGGAAAAGGTAAACACCGTTTGATTCCAGAACTCTGTTTGGGGGGGTGTGCGCGCGCATGTATGTGTTTCTTTTACTGTCTATCAGTTTTAGGTGTTTCACACACCAAATTATCTTTGAAGAAAATGATCTTGTTGGATGAAGATCTAGCTCTGATTCATTTTTGTATCATGTTAAAGGGGGGCGGGTTCTGTTACTGATTATGCAGACTAGAAGCAACTTTCATGCTAGGAAGCTGCTTAATTTTAATGTATATTACTCAAGCACCTTTTTGGAAGCTCAGAAAGAAAGATCATGCTTCTTTAAAACTTTAGCTTTATAGAAATATCCATGTAAATATCGTTATGCTTAAAAAAAGCATTTGTGTGTCTCTGTGTGTTTAAGTGTTTATGTGTATAGTATTTTATATATACATACACATGTGTATATGTGTATGAATATATACATATAAAATACACATATACTCCTACTATATATGTATATATGTATATATACAGTATATATATGCTATTTATATATACAGTATATATCAGTATATTTTGTATTTTCCCTGTTGAATGTATTTTTAACTGAGATTTTACCCAGAACAGAAACACAGGCATTCCATATTATTACTTAACCTTGCGTGTGTAGAAAGACAAGATGAGGTTATCTCATTTTATCTAGTTTTATTTGATTTGGAAGTGTTAGGATGCAAATGAGTGTGTGTGTGTGTGTGTATGTGTGCATGCCCTTATGTTTGCATACATATCCAGTGTGTGCACAATTTTAGCAGTAAGCATTAGTATCGCTACTTGCTACATTTCAGGGTGTGTGTGTGTGTTTGTTTTTTTATCCTGCATGGCCTTAAAAAGGCTTAAAATCCAACGCATTGGCTAGAGACACTGATAATGTATAGGCAGCACTCCTCAATTCCACAGAATAGCAGTATCTGCATTTGGACTTATTTCATAATAGTTGTTTGAAGCAGCTATTAAAATAAAGTCCACAACTCACTGAAGGTTTGTTGCAGCTTGACTTGTAACTTTAACTGTACACACAAATTTAACTTTTCCAAACAGGTCTTGGCACTTTTATACTAACTGCCCAGTTATGTGTTGCCTCTTACTTTCACAATTGCTTGTCCTGAGACACAGATACCCAATATGTTTAATGTGAAAAGAAAATGTATTTTTTGTAAAGGAACTCTCAAGTATTGTTGTAAATACTTGGTCAGAGATTACTGAACTTTAAAACTGAAAAACCTAATTTATTATATGACCTAATTTATTAATCTGAAGATTATCAAATATCTTGTTTTAGAATATCACAAAGTGTTCTAGCTGTTTGTGTCAAAGAGAAAAGGTAATAGGTGTATCATAAAGGCTCAGTGTTTTTTTCTGTTATGAATTCAGTTTCCAAAAGAATAAAAAAAATGTAGCCCCTCTGCCCCCACCACAGCATTTTATCCTTAGTATAAAAACACTGAAATAAACATTACTCTCCCATTATTCAGATTCTGTCATGGTCAATCATTCATTCCTTTCATAAAGAGGAAACAGTCTTTATCGGAAAATTGTAAATGCTTGCTTTGTTTTACAATCAAGGCCATATTCTGAATGATACTTGCAGGATATAGGACATGGTGTAAAATGGTTTTTTGTGTGTTTTATTTTATTATTATTTTAAAGATATTATTTATCCTATGTGCTGTATTCATTACACCCTTTTACTTTGGTTCCTGTTGTGCTCTTGTAAGAGAAATGCAGATACAATTTTCTGAAAAAATAACATAGATGCATATTATGGCACTTAGAGTGCGCTGCAATTTGGCAGGTTGCTTGTTTACTTTTTAAAATGTAAGATGGTTTCTTGTAATTTGGCTCTTGGCAGCACAATAAAAATTAACTTGATGAACTTTTCATTGCTGTGAAATGCGTTTTTCTGTATAATATTGTTTTCATTTTTTTTAACTTTCCAGATTTGTATCTTGACAAACATCTTTCTTGCAGTGCACAGAACGCTTGTTAAGGATCTAGCCACTTTGAGTTCTGTTCCATAATGCTACATTACCCCTATCTTTTCCCATCTTCTAAGGTTTGAATTCTCTACTTCTATGTTCAGTATTATAGGGTATGAGTATTACATGCTTCCTCAATCTCTTTTTTAAAGATGATTGCATTATTCTCCCTAAATTTATTCCCCCCAACCTTGCTGATATTCTTGTTCAAGTGTGGAAATGTTATTTTGCTTGAAAAATGAGCTGATATTCTCAGCATGCAGCCTTAAGAGCACCAGGGTGCCTATAGAGTATGGTAGTCTTGGACCTATGACCACAGGTAGTCCTCGACCTACGATCACTAAGTGA
This sequence comes from Thamnophis sirtalis, assembly GCF_051295495.1. NCBI lineage: Eukaryota > Metazoa > Chordata > Lepidosauria > Squamata > Natricidae > Thamnophis > Thamnophis sirtalis. Next base: position 61,716,432 of record NW_028261386.1, on the reverse strand, counting down.
AACATTTGTTAAGTGGGTTTTGCCCCACCTTACGACTTTTCTTGCCACTGTTGTTAAGTGAGTCATTACAATTGTTAATTTAGTAACACGGTTGTTTAGTGAATCTGGTTTTCCAATTGACTTTGCTTCATAAAAGGTGATCACAGGACCCCGGGATACAGCAACCATCATAAATATGAGTGAGTTACCAATCATCTGAATTTTGATCACATGACCATGGGGATGCTGCAATGGCCGCGTTAAAAATGGCCATAAGTCACTTTTTTCAGTGCCGTTGTAACTTTGGTCACTAAATTAACTGTTGTAAGTTGAGCTCTACCTGTGTGTATGTGTTGTTTTTGTGTGTGTATGTGTTACCCTGCATCTGTTATCAGTATTATATCATAGAGGTGGAAAGGGCCATTTAGGGCCTTCATTAACTCAGGATCAAAATTAAAGCATCCCTGTAAGTTCATCCTCCTATTGAACACATCCAGTGAATGGAATTCTTATCTCCTCTCCAGTTAATGACAATCAGTTGAAATCACCTACATTCTGAAACACCAGGAAACAGGTATTGACCTCCTGTGTAATATCATTTGAAGAGTGCACTTGGTCATCATTAAACACATCCAGCTCCTTCAAAATGTCTTCATACAACTTGGTTTCTAATTCTCTGATCATTCTTGTCACTCTTCTATGAACCTTTTCACATTTCTCCATCCAGTGCTATACTTAAGATGTACTTTGAGTAATTAAGTGGAACAACTCTGTTGAAAAAAATTAATATTTGACTCAAATTCATCTTATAGATATTTCAAATACTATTACCAAAAGTCAGTTTTTCCTTGGGAAGTTTGTATCAATAGATGTCTATGCCCCACTCATTCTCTACAATCTATTATTGTTATGTCCTGTATTCTTTTTTAAAGTTAAGGATGCCAACTCTCATTTTCACTTGTAGGCACCTGATGCCTTGGATGGACGAGCTTTTGTTCTACAAGAGTTGCATGAGATACCAGTACCATACTCACTATCCCCACAACTGCTTCCTTAAAGGAGAAACATCTATTCTAGTACTCACATGCAGAATTTGTTAATAAAATTGTTGTTTTTGATGAAGGAGGTCATCAAACACTGTTGCTGTCTCTTTTAACATTGCAATACAAATTCATATTTCCTGGGACCCTGCAAATACCATCAGAATCCAGGAAATGGCACAGCTACTTTAAGAAGGTGTAGACAGATGCATTAAGCACACTTATGCTCTGTGTGTGCCCAATGCACAGCCGCACCATTGTATCCTTAACACAAGAAGAACAAATCAATAACTACTCCAGAGATGTTATCTAGCTGATTTGGTCATGTTTGTGAAATTTGTCGAATTTCCACATGCATTACAGCTAAGCCAAAAGCTCACATTTTTCCTGCTCCGCCTACACAGAGGAAGAAAAGCTTGGAACATCCCTGAAAGAGATGGGGGTTGCAAAAAACCAACTACAAGCAAAACCAAAGCCTTGGAAGGACTTTGCTCCAGATTTTATATATTTGACATTATACTGCTTTAACCCAGTTCAAAACACAAGTGTGACCTGTTCATTCAGCATGTCCTCTGACTGCTCTTAACTAATTAGTAACACCTGTAAAATATTTAAGCCACCTGTATGTTGTATCCATAATATTAAATAAGGAGTGCTTAAATAAGGCGGAAACAAAATAACATGTATATGAATTAAGTCTACTGTGAATAGAAGTTTGACTCCTGATTTCAGAAATAAAAAAGCTGAAAGCCAACTTTTTTAAGAATCACCAGAGAGTATGAAAAGTACACCTGCATTATATAGAGGTCTACATGAATGCTACATGAATGAGAAAAAAGCTCTGAGGAAAAATTTCCCCATATGCACAAGAAGCAGAAGTGTACCACATATGAAGAATATACGACAACAGTAGTATTTGGAAATATATGTCAAGAAAGAGTACACAAACTAGAAAACAGTCCGGTAACAGGAACTGGAACTGTTATCAGCGGTAACTAATTTGAAGTTCTGAACATAGAAGGCAAATTTCAACCATCCAAGATGGTAATATTATTCCAAAATCTCTAGAATAATGCAAAATACTTTTTCTTTGGAAGAAGCAACAAAGCGGAAAAAAGAATAATTGATTTGAAAGGCTCACTGTTTTGATAACCAGAGCTGCCATGTATGAATTTAAAAAATATAATGAAAAGTATGCCATTTTCCTGGTGCATGTCTCCAGATCATCAAGGCTCATGAAACTGAACAATTACTACCTACTTCTAATTATTTTTGTGGGAACAGAACACTGCTACAAGGAGAGGATTTCCTTGGTAGGAAGGTGAATAGGAACCCAAGTAGTGTTTTTATCTATCTTTTCATTGACGATCAATAGGCAACAATGGAAAACACAAGATAAGTCATTGGCCACCAAAATGGTACAATCAAAGATTTGGATTTCTGGAGAAAAAAAGGTGCACTTCACAAGAGAAGGAAAAAAATTGTAAGAGGAAACTAAAACCAGAAGGAAGGGAGAAGTAGATGTACAAACCAGGTGTAAAGCAACTGTTAGGCATAAGGGATATAGCTGCATGATATAATTGTAGGAGATGACTAGGCTGAGCTCAAGGGTGGGGTCAAACACATCATAAGTCATGAGTCCCTGCAAGCCCACAAGAGATCTAAGTCCAGCCCATCTTGAATACCTTTCTTAACTCCCCTTATTTCCCTTGACCATTAGTAGCTCAGATCATTGTAGAGAGTTTACGTTTGCCATAAATCTTCATGCTCATTTAAACTGCCTGAATCTTCTGATTTCTCCAGTGCTTGATATATTAATACAGCTACAAAACGGGGGAAAAATGTTCTTAGAACTTTCAAATATATGATAGCAGCAATAGGGTGACAAATTAACTGAGACATTCTCCATAATTTATGGACCAAATATGGGCAGCTAACAAAGAATCATCCTAACACAGAAAAGTGTTTTGACATAATTATCATAGAAAAGTATTTGGATAAGCGTCATAATCAGAATACAGAAATTGAAGGATCTTATTTATTTAAAGTTATACATCCAAAAAAAGGAAGAAAAGAGGTGTCCTATACTTAAAGCAAACACCCTCCAAACATACACACATTTGTAAATAAATTTTATGCTGCTCAGAGTTGGGCAGTCTTATATGGGAGATGGACAACATAAAAATGTAATAAATATATAAAACTCACAATGGAATGTAATAGGCTGGATTCCCAAGAGGGAGGGGGAATATTCCAGAAAAATAAAAGGCAGTTCAGTCTAAATATTTTGTGTGAAAGAAAGAGGATGAAGACAGCCTCACCCTAATAGTTCTTGGAGTATTTGCTTGATGTACATATGGTAGTAGAATGCTTTAGTTTGATAAGACTGTCAATAGGTGTGGAACAATAAAGAGCCCAGCTTGAAAGAATTACCACATGTTCTTGATTTTTGAGCCTGACACTATCTTTAATATCCAAATCCTACAGAAAGCATATGGGCAAGATTTAAAGTGACAACAACAGCAAAGTGATACAGGTCACTTTTTCAGCCCAAGGAGGATGCTTTTAAAAAAAAGGTACTCACTATGTTCACAAGTGGACAATCTATAAAGGCTGTGGGAAACTTCAACTCAGCCAGTAATGTCACGTTGAACTAGAGTTCAAGGGACAAGTGTTTAATTTCATATTTATCAAATTAAAATAGACCTGTATTTAAAGAAATATTTCATGGCTGAGTGGAATAGCTGTCATTGGATGAGGAATCCCAAGGATCTCTCAGTAAAGCAAACAGAATAGCCCATTTTCTTATTTTTTTTTACTTTTATTAGATTTGGCATCTCCTCTTGTTGTACACTTGGTGAAATTAACTGGCTTCATAACTGGCTGTCCTTCTCATAACTGAAGGGAAGAAGAAGTAATGTGATATCTTTATATGATACCAAAGTAAACATGGGAGCCAGTTTGGTGTCATGATTAAAGCTCCAGGCTACAATCTTGGAGGCTGTAAGTTCTAGTTCTACCTTAGACACAAAGCCAGCTGTGGTGACCTTCAGCCAGTCCCTCTCTCCTAGCCCTAGGAAACAGATAACAGCAAACCATTGCCAAAATCCTGCCAAGAAAACTGCAAGGACTAGTCCAGGCTGTTGCCAGGAGTCAACACTGACTCAAAGGCACACACACACACACACAAAAAGTAAAACAATTATTTTAAAAACTGCTTTACACCCAAATGGAAAGGCATGTACCAGGTGGTAAGCCTCTTAAAGGTTTCCAAGCTAGAATGCAAAACTTCCAGATAATGTTTTACTTTAGAAAATGACCAGGGTTAAGGAAATCATATTAAGCAAGAGAGATTATCATGGTATTAGACCATGGGTCGCAAACCTTTCAGACCTCAGGAACCACTAAATTCATAATTTTAAATCCCACGGACTACTAAATATGAATTTCTAAAAAAGATAAATATTATTTAGTGCAATATAAAAACTGCAAATAATTTTTCTGCAGACTACCAAGATTTTCTCACAGACCACCAATGGTCTGTGGCCACCGGTTGGTGACCACTATATTAGACAATCATTTTGCTCTGGTGGTTAAAGCACTGGGCTAGAAAGCAAGAGATGAGTTTTAATCTCTGGTTGGATAACTTTGAGCCAGTACCTCTCTCAAGTTGCTTGTCAATTCCTGCTGTAACCAAATAGATCAACATTTTGTTGATCCCAAAAAAAGTGGAGCCTTTCAGGAAAACCTACACAGATACAGACACCATTTTTACTATCCAGAGTTCATTATATCTCTTCTACCTATCTATATCTCTTCTGCAGAAAGTTGCATGATAGAATATCCAGCGATGTGTCTGATGATGTCACATTCTAAAGCATTTCCTGTACAGAAATAAACAGCTAAATTCGGAGTGTCCAATTTCATCAGGAACAACCCAGCACTGCTTTTCACTGCTATGGGAGAAATCAACAAATGTAAATTAGCAATCTTGTAACTATTTAATGAGAAAGGTTTCACGGATTTCGGTGGCATATTACCCATACGGATAAATATAGGCTTGCAGTCTAAAATTGTTCTAATCAGAAAAAGACAGCTTGGATGCAAACTTCACTCTTCCTCCCCATACTGCAATTATGAACTTTTCTCTTCCATCTGCTCTTACCTAGCATTTAAGTTCAAAACAAACCAATCATGGGTCCACGCCCCCCCATAGCTTTTTTTTTTGTTCTCTACTGAACATGCTCACTGCATGTAGGCTTATTAAAATTAATTCTGATTGTTAAAAAGGGAGGGTACAGGATGTACATATGTTTTAAATGCTGTGAAATTCCTGACATTGTTAGCAGCAGCCTTCCTTTGTTTCAAAACTCGGACAACTGGAATGCACTATTTGCGCCCTTTTGTCCTCAGACAAGGATTAATCCATCCTGATTTCAGATATTTATCTCTTTTTTTCTTGATGGTGGGAACTTCTAATAACACTTGTGTCCACGTGGAAGTGGTCCAAGAGAAAACCTAAAAATGACATCTTATGTCAAATCCCTTGAGAGCTCAGCAAGAAATTTTGTTTTAGGTTACTGTGCACAAATAAGCACAATGTCATATCCCAGAGGTCCCCAAACTTGGCAACTTTTAAGACTTGTGGACTTCAACTCCCAGAATTCTCCAGCCAGCATAGCTGGATAGAGAATTCTGGGAGTTGAAGTCCACAAGACTTAAAGTTGCCAAGTTTGGGGACATCTTGTCATATCCCAATCTGCCGCAGTCCACACGCATTAAGACTTTAGATTGATTAATAAGTATTAATTAATCAAGATATGAACGCGCGCCCCACCCCATCACAATGGGCTCTTTCTCTTTCAAACAAACGGGCAACGGAATGATACGTAGTGTGAGGTTTTCACATTAATATACTAAAAACCTCCAGATTCCGCGTCAAAGGGCTATTCAGGCCGAGCTCCGAAGGAGGGGGCGGCGTGAGTCACACCGCCGCCGCCCCACCCTTCGCTTTTCCGCCTCGGCGATCGGGAGCGCGCAGCGGCCGCTCAGAGAGCGAGCGAGCGAGGGGACGGGGGCGCGCGTTGGCCGGGCCCCGCGGCCTCTCGACTTCTTCTCGGCGATGGCGACGGCAACGGCGCCCTCGCCGCGGGACCCGGCCGGGGACTGGCAGGACTTCTCGGGCTTCCAGCCTTCGTCGGAGGCGAGCGGTTCTCTGGAACCCTCGGAGGCGGCGGCGGGGGTGACCGTGGAAGGAGGCCCCTGGGACGGCGGGGGCGATTTGGGGATCGAGCTCCCGCTGTGCTTCCAACCTGCCCGGCTGCTGGCCGAGCATTGCCTAGACCCGGAAGCCCTTCTCCCGCCGCAGCCCCTCAGCGAGCGGAGCGCCTTGCAAGAAGATGAGTGAGTGAAGCGGCGGGTCGGATTCCTTCGTTGAAAGTGGAGGAGGAAGAAGAGGAGGGAGCCTCCCCCCTCCTCCACTTCCTCCCCCCTCTTCCCTTTGCAAAGAGTGAGGTTCTCCCTTCGGTCGTGGAAAACTTATCCGGGGATTGGGGCGTTCTCTTTGCGAAAAGGGATGTATAAGAAATGGGGCGCTGGGTTTGGGGTGGTGGATTCCGATTCCGCACTTTTCTTCCCTCCATCTATCCTGGTTGGGGGACTCCCCCTCAGCCTCACTCCATAAATATCTGTACAGAACAGAAGTATTTTAAACCAATGTCGTTGTATCTATTTTGTGCAATGACAATAAAGGCTATGCTACACTATTTTCTATATAGCTGCATGGCCAACAAATTCCCAGAAGAAAAATGCAGAGAAATTTAAATGGGCAATATCGCATGAGTATTTTTTTTTTCCTCAAAGAAGTCTCTATATTGTACTTGTTTTATTTAGCAGAGCAGCTGCCATTGTTTTAAAGAACAGGGAATTGAAATTTACCATGTTTGAATATAATAAACAAAAAATTAAAAATTGGTTTAAAAAAAGCAAAAAATAATGGGGCGCCGGGTTTGGGGTGAGGGAGGAAAAAGAGAATTGCAGCTTCAGTATAGGATTCGTTGCTAATGGAAAGCAACCCCCCACAGTCTAATAGGGTGGTGTTCTTTCCTAGCCCTCAGGGGTTATGAGGACCTAATGCCCGGTAAGCGCCGAAGGAGGAAAGCTTCAAAATAGTTTCACCTCCCTTTGACTTGGACTTTAAACTTTCCAGCACAACCAGGCTGAACTCTGTATGTTAGGCAAGCATTTCACGGACTAGGCGCTGGTATTTAGTGGAAGGCAACCAATCCTAACATGGAATCTGATCCTTTTATATCTTCTACTTAAGGGTAGGCCCTTTCTCAGAGTCCCCAAAGGCCCATTTTCTGTGCAGACCCTCATGTTTTATTTTAAGAACTTGAACTGTTCCAATCTAAAAAAAGCAAAAAGAAACTTTTGAGAGACATAATTGAACCCTTCTAAAGTGCACATCTCAGAAATTGTCTCAAATATTCCTTTTTCTGCTAGGGTTTTTGCTGATTTATAACTCTAACTTGTATTGATGTTTAACTCATTTAGGAATTGGAAACATTTTAGATTGCAACCTCTGCTCCAATATCAGCATTGGTATGGGTGTAGTTTGCATCAAAAGCACTTGTATACCCAAGGTATAGATCTGATTGAGAGATGGTGGAAACAGTTTATTATCCACTTAATAAATTATGCTAATGTGAACAATATCCATATTATTCAAAGGGTATATTAATATTTGCACATCATAGCATAAAGAGCACTATAAGTTTGGCTTATAGTGAATGAATGAGTAAACACTCAAGTCATTGCTCCCCATACCAGGTGGAGCAGCTAAGAAACTGCAGAAGCTTCTTCCAAGGTTCACCTGACCTCAGAACTTAGGCTTGCTATGGCTTCTTTGTCCCATATCAGGAATTAAAAAGCAAGCTATGGCTTGATAATGGAAACATCTGAAAACCCTTATTTAATACATCAAGCCAAAATAAGGACAAACTATACTAAGATTTTTTTCTTCATGGCAAGCTTGAAATAATTACAATAAATGGGAAGAACTTGAATGCAGATGAAGGTCAACAGTAGCTAAAGTACTGGCAGCTGTGATTTCTTGTGTGTTATAATCTGTGTTCTGCTTTTATGAGCACTTAAGAGAGAAAATGTTTTTCTATTATATTTATTGCTAAACAGATACTTATATAGTTTAACAATTTCATTCTTTGGCAAGTTGGTATAAGACACAGGTGTCAAACTCATCATGTTGCCATCAAGAGATGTTTTGCAATGGTTTTCCCATTCACAGAGTTGGGGTGGGCGTGGTTTGTGCTGGACGCATCCAGCCTGTGGGCCACTAGTTTGGCATCCCTGATAAGACAACCCATGAGGGTCTTTAGCCAAATCATAACATTGCATGCATTCACTTCTTCTTAATACAAAATTGAATGACTCAAATCTAATGAGAGAGCTCTAAAGGCAAAGATCAAATCCAATGACAGATATTTTTGTGGTGGGTGATTGCCCATTCATGGCTGAGGCTATGAATATTGACATACTTTACTTTGGAATTAATATGGTACACTTTTAAAAGCAGAAGCTTTACTCACTTTAGAACCTTAGTTTCTGTATACTGTAAGGATTGAATTTTTTTTCCTTCCAGGATTTGGAATGCTCTGACAGATAATTATGGTAATGTAATGCCAGTTGATTGGAAATCATCCCACACCAGAACTCTGCACTTGCCAACCCTGAATCTTTCTGAAAAGGGAGTAAGTATTGCCAGAACAATCTGAAAAATGTTCCTTTTGTCATTTAAATCTGTGTCCTAGACATCAAATATTACATAAACCGTCAATTTAATTAAAACCTCCTTTGCTATACCATTATTAGCTTTCTGTTTCTGTTGGCAGCATGTGTTTTCTTCCTCAAAATTTATCTAACACATGCCCCAATGTCCAATAAGATACATTAATTATAAAAAATGCAAGAATTACCATTTGAATGCTAATTCTTACATTTGCATTCTTGCACATTTCATTGATACATTACCAACTCTAATCATGTATAATACTGTTGTTTAAGCCAGAAATCAAGTAGCCAGTAATAGTAACTGATATAAGAATAAGAGCAGCCCTCTGTTTCATTTAAAATATATTCAATATACAGTATTATACCTTCTTAGCTGTTATAGGGCAAAAAAATAGAAGCATTTAAACTTTTTCAGATTGCCCTGAAAAGTTCTTAATGCAAAAATTCCCTTGAGTAAAAGTCAAGAGCTTGGGACTAAACTGATAAGCACATGACACTTTCTCAGCAGTGGGGCAGAAGTAGTTCTCCAGAAGTAGTTCTCCATGGGATAGTTTTTATATTATTATTTGTTGCTGCAGTTTACAACCCTGAGATTTCCTGGTGACTTCCAACCAGGTCCAGCTATGTTAAGCGTTTTGGAATCAACTAAGTTCAGCTGGGTTGAATAGACCTACATGCTGATCCCTAGAACTGTATTGAGAAATCCATGGAAAAGTTTTAAGGTTTCTAAAAGCAAAATTGTTAAGAAATAATAGACATTTCCTTTACTGAAAATCTACCCCTACAACCTATCAATGCATAATGTGTTTATTGGCTGGCCTGTCACAAAGCTTGACATTGATTAGGGGGCCCAGCTGGCTTCCATGCCTAAGGGAAAATTCAAGCCTCAAATTGCTTGACTTTAATCTAACACCTTATTATGCTACACTGATTTAACAATTTTGATTATGTATCTTATTTATTTTGAAAAATAAATTTGACAGTGGCTTGGGACCTCACTGTATGTTTAAATATAGGTTTACGTCTCCTCTGTAGCCAAAATAGAGTCCAAGGTCAATGGTTTGTTTTAGGATATCAAGTCACAGAATGGATTGTATTAATTGATCCTTTCAGGAATAAATGTGATATGTGAACTGCCGAGACAGTATCTATTTATTCAGTTCATCTGAATTAATCAACCTGAATTGCAGAATATTGTTCGTATGTTTGAACTGAATTTTGATGTATAGGTTGCGCACCACATATATAAGGAATATAATAATGGTGATAATAATTTTGGGATGTCAATATTTTGAATTCTTAAGGATTTTTATAGATACCATACACTATTATATTATTAAGTGTTATGATATTTGGTGGATTTATCTCTCTTTTTAATAACCTGTTTTATTCTGTATTTTCATACAGGTTAATGATAATTTGAACCTTGACTTGTCAGATGATGAAGAGTTGAGAGACCAGCTAGACATGCATTCTATTATTGTCTCCTGCATCAGTGAAGAACCTCTTTTCACAGCTGAACAGGTAAAGTTCAAAAATAAATATGTGCAATTTAGCATTAAACATTTCATCTTTCAGATATGTTGCAAATGCTTAGAAACATCCTAATAAAGGTATGGCCTAATATAGAATAATCCATATTTTAAATGCAGAAGAGCTGTACTGTTTCATTCTTAAATTAGAACTTATATGGGAGAGCTGCAAATTGCCTTTGCCTTCTGCTAGTCCTCTCTGTGGCCCACCAATGTCCCTGGGAGATCCACCTATTTTTTCTTATAATTTGGTGGGATGAGCAAGAAAAAAAACACCTTTTTTTCATTTTACTAGAGAAACAACCATTTAGATTTTTTTTTAAAGAGGCTGAGTTAGTGGGGGTGTAGTTTAAACCCTTGTTTCTCTCCTGTTACTCTTAGCTATGTATGACAGAGAGAAAATGGATGAAGTACATGCGTATAACTAGGTGGGTATATTTGCAGGCTCACCTGCTGAAAAGCACTTTGATAGCAAGTGCTAGTTCTCCCCCCCCCCCCCTTCAACTGTGGAAAATATTTCCACATTTGATAAAAGTTACAATATTCAAAGTAGTTTTCCAATATTTTATGAATGGCAGTAGGAAAATAAAGTTGGTCTACCCCCCAAAAATAGCCCAGCCTGGCAAAACATGATTCAATAATCAGATAGACTGGTTAGTATGGTAATTTAAGTCTAAAATCATCTTTATTTGTGTGACTTTAGTCAGCTCTGTGTAGGATGAACCATGTGTAGTCAGCTTCAGATATAAAAGACATTTTTTGTGAGGATATAACACCCATTCAATGGAGTGTAGCAGCGATGGCGAACCTTTTTTGGCTCGCGTGCCATAAGTGGAGGAAGAGCGCAGGGGGGTCGTGTGCGGGCATGCCACACCCATAATGCAATGCACAACACCTTCCTCCAGTGCACATGCACGCACTAGAGGCACTTCCCCCCCCCCGCACTTTTTGCATGCTTTTTTCGCCCTCCCCAGGCTCCAGAGGCTTTATAGGAGCCTGGGGAGGGCAAAAAGAGCCCCCACCCCCACCCCGGATGCCCTCGTTTTAAGCGCTCCTAAGGCTTCAGGAGGCTTCCCTGAAGCCTCCGGAGCAGTCAAAACGACGGTCTGAGCAAACCGGAAGTCCATTCCCAAACTTTCAGATTGGCCATAGGGCCATTTTTTTGTGCTCTGGAGGCTTCACGGAAGCTCATGAAGCCTCTGGAGGGCCTCGGGGGGGGGGTCTTTTTACCCTCTCCAGGCTCCTATAAAGCCTCTGGAGCCTGGGGCGGGCGAAAAATGACTTTAAAAAAGGGTGAACTCAGTTGGCCAGCAGCACATGCGCGTTGGCCAGCTGACAGGGCAGCGCCTCGCGTGCCCTGACAAATGGCTCCACGTGCCACCTGTGGCACGTGTGTCATAAGTTCCCTATCACTGGACTATAGGATTTGTTCATTAAACAGATTTTACTGCAAACAATGCAATTTACCTCAGTTATGTTAATTCCACAAATCATGAACAAATTGATACAAATGGTGCAAATTTAGATTTAATGAACATTCAAATTAAGCAGGCATCTTCTCCATCTCCCAAATGCCTATTAAATATTTTATTGTTTTTACTAGAGCTCAAATGTTTACATAGCTGTGAATTTTTAGATTTTAGCACACATTAGGGGAAGGGGTTTTGAAATGCCATTTATCTCACAGGATGTCAACCGCTCTGTACAAAAGCTATGAATACATAGTTCTTTTATGAATGCTTTATTTTGCTTTTATTTACGGGATTTATCTACACCTCAATCTTATCAGACTCTTCAGATACATGAAAAGTCATAATACTAACAACACTACACTGGCACCAATGATTCCACGGTCAATCCCCCAAGCTTTTCTGAAAGAGCTAAGTTTTAACCCGGTTGTAGAAAGCCACGAGAATAGGAATCATCTTTGCCTTAGGAGTCCAGTTGTTCCATTGGAGAGAATCCTGCCCAGAGAACAGTGGGGGTTCATCACTTCTTATGGTTGGTGAGGACTTTCCCAAGCCCTTAACCATCCAATTCAGTTGATAGCAATAGCACTTAGACTTATATACTACCCCATAACGCTTTACAGCACTCTCTGGGTGGTTTACAATGTAGAAGTATTATTTGCATATTGCCCTCAACAATCTGAGTCCTCATTTTACCGACCTCAGAAGGATGGAAGGTTGAGTCAACCTTGAGTCCTGTTAGGATCAAAATATTGCCTGCAATACTGCAATTTACTGCACCGCCAGTAAATCTCTTTGGGAGAGGGTCTATTTAGAAGAGGCACTCTCTTAGATACCTTTGGTTCCAAGCTATATAGGATTTGAAAGGTATCAACCAGTATATTGAATTCCACGAGGGAACATACTGGTATATGATGAAGCTCCTACGAAATGTGTGTGTGTGTGTGTGTGTGTGTGTGTGTGTGTGTGTAATACAGATGACTTCTACAATGCTACTGTTTTGTTTTTCTTTTTTCTTGAAGCAATCAGTGAAAAGGAATATCAGAATGGTAGGGAAATATAACAATTGTGTTCACCAGCTATCCATTCACTATTACACTGGTGGAAGATATTTGTATTGCACTAGCTCATAAATGCACGGCTGTGTTTTAGCAACAGTTTCAGTTTCCTTTCATGTTATCTGTGCAGCATTATTTAACTTCTCTGATTAGACTACTTTAACAGTTCTTCCATATCAATCTTTCAGTCATTGAACATCCCTTGAAAATTATTTTATCAAAGAATCCAACAACTCAGATCAGACCTTAAAATGATAGCCATGCAAGGGAATGAGAAGCTGTGCTGCATCCTATACTGTATTACAGACTTCAGAAAGTCTGCCAGATCGGTTAGAGGTGGATAATGTAGAAACATGCTTCCTATTCAAATTGGTAGCATTTGTTACCCAAATCCATGTACAATTGCTGGATTAAAATGCTATTCACTTTGCTTCTCAACATTATGCTCGTTTTTCATAATCCAATCAGTCCTTGCTTTGTTAATTTTTCAGACAATAATTAAAACATGGCTTTTCTGACAGGCCTTTGTTTTGCTTCCTTTCAGAGTAACAGTGGATTGTTTTAGTTTTTAACTGATGTTTTCTGAGACATAGTGTTTATGGATTTTATCATTTTTCCAACTTGATTTGTAAATCCCTTGGAAATGTATAATTGTGTCTATGAAAGTATAAGGATTGACTAACTGAATAATATGGTATTGATGTATGACTATATTGTTCCAAAGACAGGAGTGGGTTTTCCATGGTTAATTATTTATAAGCAATTATTTATATATAAATCATAATTAACTTGGAGTAGCACAGTGGCCTAGAGATGGAGCACTGACCTCACAATAAGAAGATTATAAGTTCGATCCTAGGTATTGGCAAATATTTCTCTCTCTCTGGGCGCAATGAGTAATTGTCTCCTGTGAACTTTATGTAGACATCAGAAAGGGCATCTGGCTAGTAAATGTTCAAGCTCCATTTAGTCGCCCCAATCCCATCTGATGCAAGGGATTATAATAACAGATATTTCTCTATTTTTGAAAATCATCCCTGTATTATTAAACTGTTTATACTTATACCTGAAAAGTCTTTTAGTGAGTAAAAGTTATTATTAAATAGTCTTTATAAAAATAAATAAATAATATAATTTTGTTTTTCTCTCTCTGTAACTTTCTCTATCTGTGTGGAAGGTAATTGAAGAAATAGAGGAAATGATGCAGGAATCTCCCGATCCAGATGATGATGAAACACCAAGCCAGACAGATCATCTATCCATGTTGTCTCAAGAAATTCAAACACTTAAAAGATCTAGTGCAAATCACAATTATGAAGAAAGTAAGTGATGTTTACTTGTATATTTTGTTTGATGTTTGTCTTAAAAACTATCTTACATTTAAAGGATATGCTACTGTTCTTTTATAGCAGGGTGTCAAACTCAAGGGCCAGGGGACAAATCCGGTCCACAGGGTGCTTAGATCTTGCGCACAGAGATGCCCTGGAAACAGTGAGGGACCGGCCTGTGGTGCCTCTGCCAGCTTGCTAGGGCTGCTGACAGAAGATTATAGGAGGCTGGCACAGCTGAAACGGAGTTCGGGTGCCTGTTTTCGCTGGCAAGCACTGGGGCCTCCATAGGCATCCTGACACAAGTTACATCAAGCTGGCTATGCTCCCTCCCCGCCCCCATCTTGTTGAAAATACAATTGTATTTTCAAGCTATTGTCTATTTATATAGTTTGTATTTTCAAGCTATTGTCTAGCTATTGAGAAAACTATATTTGCTTCAATTCCAGTTCTCCAGATAAACTACCAGATCCACATACCTTTCTTGATATTATTTATGTTGTTAAATGATTTTATATGTTTATATTGACTTGGTACTATAACCCTAAGCTATTTCGAAGCGGGTATAGGGGTGTTTATAGCTTTCAGCTATAAACAATAATACTAGTTTGCAGTTATATATGTCTATGGGATCCAATCTGGGTTGGTCATCAGAACCAGAGGTTTAGTCTTCCAAACTTTCAACTTTGCTGGAGCCCATCTTCAGGGAACTTCTCTCTCTAGATTAGGACTTTCAAACTCCCAGCCCATGGGCCGGATGCGTCACACACTGGCCACGCTCACGCCCGTTTAGCAAAGGGGGGGGAAGTCCCAATATGTCACATGACACCCCTGTGATGACATGAGTTTGACACCCATGCTCTAGATCAGTGTTTCTCAACCTTGGCAACTTGAAGTCCTGTGGACTTCAACTCCCAGAATTCCCCAGCCAGCTATGCTGGCTGGGGGATTCTGGGAGTTGAAGTTCACAGGACTTCAAGTTGCCAAGGTTGAGAAACACTGCTCTAGACCAGTGTTTTTCAACCACTGTGCCGCGGCACACTAGTGTGCCGTGACATAGTGTAAGGTGTGCCGTGGGAAAATTACTTTATATATAGTCAATATAGGCACAGAGTTAAATTTTTTAAACATTTTCTAATGGTGGTGTGCCTCGTGATTTTTTTCATGAAAAAAGTGTGCCTTTGCACAAAAAAGGTTGAAAAACACTGCTCTAGACTATGCTAGAGTAACATTCCATGGTCATCATGGAATGAAAGCACATGTCTGAAAGCTCAGAAGAATACACCTCTGGTCCTGGTGACTGACTCAGATTGGATCTTTCAACTTTATTCTGGGACACACAAATTGGCCTTCGTTTTTGTATATATGTCTGTAATTTGATGGTGCGTCTGATGTCAATAAGAGAGAGAGTTTGCAGTTGTGAATATGAATGATTTAAACCAGTATTTCTCAAACGGGGCAACGTTAAGACATGTGGATTTCAACTCCCAGAATTCTTAGCTGGCTGGGGTATTTTGGGAGATGAAGTCCACACATCTTTACAATGAGAAATACTAATTTAAATCATTGAGGAAAACAATCTAAACTAATCTTCCCTGAGATTTAAAAAACCTGGAAGCTGTGAGCTGCAACTTTGTACATGCTAAACTGAATTAAAAACATTTAGGTCCCACTCGCCATCTTCAGGCTGGTGTTTTCGGCTTGTGCAAGTAAAGCGTGGTCAGAGCTGCCGTCTTTCTATAAATCTTGGTGGGGGGTGGAGTGCTGGCTTTGTTGCTGTAAGTGGGTTGATTGGCTGTGCAATTGCATCCTGATTGGTAGATGGAGTTGATGTTTGTAGATTGGTTGGCTGTTTCGTATTATCCTGTGTGGCTGAGGTGCTGGCTGTGTGTCGGTTGTTCTTTTGTGTTGTAACAACCTGGGTGGTGGGTGGGGCTTGTTTGTTGACTAGGGCTGGTTTCCAGATGTCCAGATGGGAGGTATCATCACATTTATTCATGTTGTGTATATATTGGACAGAATATGTTTTTTAGGGAAAGTATTGTTGGAATTAGAGTATAATTGCAGTCTACTGTTTTAAAGATAACATCATGTTTTCTGCTGTTTTGAAAACAGGGGTGCAAAAACTGTCTGTGTCTGAGTTAAATGATCTCTTAGAAGAGATTGAGGCAGCCATTAAGGACTATTCTGAGGAGTTAGTGCAACAATTAGCCCTACGGGATGAATTAGAGTTTGAGAAGGAAGTAAAAAACAGCTTCATATCTGTCCTGATTGAAGTACAAAACAAGCAACGAGAACAAAAAGAAATGGCGAAGAAGAAGAAAAAGTTAAAAAACGGCACTCCTCAGAATGGAAAACAAGAAAAAAGCCATCTGCCTGGAACAGTAAGAGCTTTGCATTGTGCTTCTCTTGAAACATTGTTCACATTTTAATTTTGTATAATATGATCTCTAATTTTTGCCCAGTTATTCTTACTAACAGTTCAAATGAATAATAATAAGCAGCCTTAATAACAACAATAACATCTCCTCTTCTAAAAAAGATGTGGAGACTCTAGAAATAGTGCAGAGAACAGCAACAAAGATGATTAGGGGACTGGAGGCTAAAACATGAAGAACGGTTGCAGGAACTGGGTATGTCTAGTTTAATAAAAAGAAGGACTAGGGGAGACATGATAGCAGTGTTCCAATATCTCGGGTTGCCACAAAAAAGAGTAAGTGAAGCTATTCTCCAAAGCACCTGAGGGCAGGACAAGAAGCAATGGATGGAAACTAATCAAGGACAAAAGCAACTTAGAACTAAGAAATTTTCTGACATTTGGAACAATTAATCAGTGGAACAACTTGCCTCCAGAAGTTATGAATGCTCCAACACTGGAAGTTTTTAAGAAGATGTCTGAAGTGGTGTTGGGTTTCCTGCCTAAGCAGGGGATTTGACTAGAAAACCTCCAAGGTCCCCTCCAACTCTATTCCATTATATTCTTTTGGTAAATGATTGTTGGATCCCATATACTTCAATAGGCATAGAAATATTCATAATATTCTATTTTTTTCTGATCATCACTGGCTGCTGAAGTTTTACAAGACTGAAGAACAACTACTACTTTCTCAGATGATCAGGATTACATTTCTTATTCTGTCCAACCAAATTTGTACAAGTGGTCTTTTACCTCTTTGGGTAATTGTTACAGAATGAGGGGGAAATCCGGAAAGCGTTTGAAATGTTAATACCTACTTTAAGTTTGCTTAACATCTGCTATTGAAATTAGTATTTTTCAGCAGGGCTGCCACAGATGTAGAATTTGGTCAATATGTTTAAGTAATTGTTGATGCACAAATATAAAAATTTTTCTATCCACAGGCTATTTGAAATTTCCACATTATTCCTCTCGTTAACTTCGTTTCATCACCTTTGTGTGTAACCTCCCTGTTTTGTCTTCTCCATCTACCTTAGACAATATAATCTGCTGATGCTATTACGCATACGCTAAAGTGCCTGAATAGTTCTTCCTAAAATCATCGGCACTAGAGCACTTCCCAAAATCCACAAGAACTTTTTCATCCACACAAGGCTTTTTGATGTTAGGATATTTTGCAAACCAGAAAAAAACTATATGCTGATTTCATTAAAAACTGTGAGCAAACACATTATCACTAGAGCAGCAGACACTGGGTGGAAATTGTGGCTACCCAAGTCTCTTAGCAGATTCCCTCTGAAAAGACATTCACTACAAAGCAGAATTCTATAAAAGGTTAAATACAAATCATACTTCTTGTAAATAAGGAAGAGGAAAAATAACACCAGTATATTGTAAAAAGTATATCGTTTGAGAGACAACTAAGCCAGGCATGTATGTTGCAAATTCTTTTTAACAGCCATTTTTCTGCTGTAATTTATGTTACTTAGAAATAATGTGATGTGACCTATAATTTAACCTTTTATTTGCCAAAGTAATTAGGAGGTCCAATGAGTTATCAACTGAACCTAGATAATAAATGGATTAATTATCTTCTCTTATACTAAGGTCAACTGAAAATACTATTTATTCTGCAGAGCTTTAAAGCTTTGTACAATTTTATTTCTACCTTGTCTTTTATTGAGGATACCATCTGGTAATTTAGAGTAGAAATGAAAATAATCAATAAAGCACAGTTTTAAACACATATAAAGACTATAAATACAAGTTAAGCCGCATAGTAAAACAACTAGAGAATGTAAATGTAATTTAAAAATTGACCATAAAAATAATTTAAATATCAAGGAAAATATAAAAATGCTTTGCCTGGTGCCTGCAAGGTAAAGGATTGGGTGACAGGAGGAGGAGACATTGTAACTGGGGGAAAAACCATTCTCTTCTAGAGGAATGTATCAGCTGAATGCCTTAACGTTCAGATACTATCTCTACAGAAGTATAAAAGTGAACAATCTGTATAATAGTCTCGGCTATAAAAATTGCTCCAGAACTGAGATGTATATCTTTTTCAACATAGATTTTCCTTGACACCTTGGATATCCTTATCTTAGAGAGTTATAAGCAGTTTCTTCAATATCTTTTGAAGGATTTGACACAATAAGGCTATTTTAAAAGGAAATTTATAAATTTTAACATTAAAACAGTTGCATCGAGTAAGAGTTTATTCTGAGAAAAGTTTGGTTGTTTAATATCTATATCAGAGGAATATGAACATATAAAGTGAATGAATCTTTAAAGCTCGGTGAGATGTTTGCAGATACTCAAAGAGGAACATATCCCCACAGTATGCAATGTCTATGGATGAAACTGAGCATAATCTTTTCCATGTCATTGTCACATAGTTTGTCACACAATGTCTGTTTGTTGTAATCTGTCATTGATGTCTTGCACTTTAGGATCAGGAGGTAGCAAGAGAATGCATTAATATTAGCTTTCAGTAATGATTAGAGTTTGCCTTCAATGATCCCACCATTCATTAAAAATATAAGGCTATTGGCAGCAAACGATTTGTTCTCCGCTATTCTTCTGTGGGCATCAAATAACATACCACTAATTTGTATGTAGGTTATCTTGTGCATAGCAGATAATATTTTTCACATTTCTACCATTAAAACCTGAGATCCCCACACTGAAGATAACTGCAAAGAATGAAAGAATTAATTGGATTTGTTTTGTGTATAGAAACTGAATGTAGCTCACAACATAAACATCCATTTCTTGTATCAGACACTTGTTCATTTCAGAACTGCAGTGTGATTTCCAGGTTGTAGAATTTTCTAGTTTGTGTAGGAGAAACTTGAGAATACAGTCAGTTGCCATGAGTAGCGGTTGTTTTTCTGTCAGGATTTCTAGGTATAGAAGAAATAGGATTTTTTTCTTTGTTTATCCAAACAAGGCTAGTGTAGAAAGATCCTACTGGCTATCATGTTGGAATAATGTCTAGTTAAAGAATGAAATATTGACAGATTCTACAATCTACAGATCTAGATTTATTTCAAAAGGAATATCAACTAAAATTGAGTTCCCTGCTCAGAATATGTTGGGTCGTTTATTGGTATTGTTCTATATTTCCCACTTTCAGCCATGAGGAGCAAGGAAATGCCATTTTTAATACCAATAAGACATTGAATTATTTATCTGTGCTTGCAACGTTTAATGGGATTGGGCAAGGAGCAAAAAGCTTACAAGGCAATATGCTTTAGCATGTTCTATGTGTGTGATTTCATATATATTTAAATATATTATTTGAGATAATAAGCATCAGCCAAAGATTGTCAATGCTAAAACAATCTTATCCTAGTTCTCTATATATGATATTTGGCTGGCTCCATTCCTAAATCCCTAATGAGCAAAATATTTAAAAGTCAGTGCTTTTCTCATTAAGCTACAGCTATATTTCATTTCTAACATTTACCTTGCTGGCATCCCCCCAAAAACCTAACTAATACCTTTACATTTCTCTTTTTTCCCCCTTTTCTGTTACGTTCTCACTCCTTATAGCGCTTCAGTATGGAAGGAATCTCAAATGTCATTCAGAATGGCTTTCGACAAACGTTTGGAAACGCGGGTGGAGAAAAACAGGTGCTGGGCTACCCTCTGACTTTGTTTTCCCTGTGCTGTCTTTTCTGTCTCTGTATACATTCCTGTCTTAAAAGTTGGCAGTTTCAGACTTCAGGTGTTCTCAGAAAGGGAGGAAATACATTTCTATGCTTTCTCGCATCTTCCCTGCCTTAAAGCTAAGAGCTATTTACAAAGGTTTTCTTTCCTTCGTAGTTAAAGAAGCAGACAAGCCTTGATATGCATGGGGGAGGGGGGGAATAGAGTAGATGAAAATTTTCCCCTCAGGGTTTATTTTAATTTTTCAAAATAAAACGCAGGCAACAGCATAATACATACTTGGAGTTAAATACCTGTCTAAGAAAGCAGTAATGAAAGATTATGTCAGTTTTAAAGTTTCAGTCTAGGAAAAGAAAAATGATCAGTAAACATGCCTCAAATCTTCCAAAACGGTAAAATCTATTTTGCTATTTTTAAGTTTCAAGAAGTAAAAATCCTTGACATTTTGTATGAAGAATATGTGTGTTCCAGAAGGATACATATCCATGTAGTATCTTGCAGGATACAAATTGGGTGCATCACCAAGTCCAGATCTCAGTGACTGACCCAGACTGGATCCTGCAACATTATCCTGGGACATGTATATTGCCCTTCATTCATGAAAGTACTATGTGCAATAAAGGGCAGAATCCTTTATTTTATGCCTCAACTCAACACAAAGCCAGAAAAAGCCTTATTTGAATGTCTGCAATTCCTCCAACATTCTTTTTTATGATTAGGACAGAACACAAATTTCATGGTTCCAGATCATTCTTTTTCCTGATTCTTTCCATTCCCATCTGTTTTGCTTAAACTTTTATCTGATGAGTGTAGAAGAACCCAAAGCAAACCCAGTAAAACAAAAGTATTGCTTATTTGTGGAGCATGGATGCTGATATGAAATACGAAAAACATATTTTACCATACATTATTTCATTACACAAATTAAATAAAATGTTACAAGTGATTTGCTAGTGTATGATGTACCGTTGAGCAGATACATATACTGTAAAGAATATTGATAAAACTTTGCACAAATTGACACTGTTAATATATGATTTATATGTACATGGTTTTGATTGGTTTTCATGTGGGTATTCTAGATTACAGATAACTTTGGAATTTCTCATACAGTTCTTTGAGAGAAAAATAATTTTTCAGCTATTCACTATTTCTAAAACTTGAACAATAAATATAGATTCTGCATTTGCATTCACATGGAACTCATACGTAAATAATAAAGATAGTACGGGTTTGACTCATCAGGATCTGAAGTTATATAAAAGTTATTGATAGAATAGAATTATTGAACGAGAGTAAACCCTATAAATTATAACCGTCCATAGAAATTAAAAAGTAGCTATTTAACCAATTATGTAATGCGTTCTAGACCGTAAGAGTATCTTCCCTATTCTTTCAAGGAAGCAGAAGCTGTACCTTCCCTCTCCTATAGAACTAAAGAAAAGAAGTGCCTGGATAGGTAACATTGCTTGCCATAAGCTAAGTGCTCTATGGACCATTTCCTAAAAATTAAGGCTTGCTCCCTTACCCTGATAGTCCTCAATAGAAAACTCTCTGTTTTCAAAACTGGAATCTAAATGTAGCACAAGGGAAGTCACTCGGTTTTTTTCTTTTTTCTTCCCAATAGTATTTTTTTTTCCAAAAATGAAGTATTTATTATTATTTGTTTTCATAGCAAATCTCTCAATTTTCCAGTGTAGAACAGTGACATATTAGAGAGGTTTGGGGAAGAGGCTGGAGGAACTAAAACAGAGAGAAAAAGAAGATGGCACAAAAGAACTGGAGACAGAAAAATTAGGTGCTGTCACCTGAATTTATTGCTTTATAAACCAAAATATCTTGTTTTGTTTCTAAAAATGTACCAGCCATGAGAATGAAGTAGCATGAGCATGGAAGCTTAGAGATTGAAAGGAAGGGAACATAACATTGCACTAAATATAATTGAAAATGATGCTGTCTTTCAGTCGTGCCAGTGATTTACATAGGCTGTAAGAGAGATTGAAAAGGGGAGGGGGGGGATACTTGCCTGTGTTATTCAGAACTAGAGAATAGATTATGTGTCCCTAGTCTGTCTGTCTTGCAGCTGCATGCTGAATTAAACTTTAGTCTCTTAGCATAAAAGCCTGTTCTTACTACAGTATTGCTTTTTAAATCTTGGGCAATTGGTGAGATACATAGGATCTCAATCTCAATAAAAGAGATTATTTGTAGCTCAGGGTGAAGTGACGGGGTCTTAATGCTCTATGAACGTGGTTGTTTTCTTGCAGATGTTTCATTACTCAAACTAGGAACCATCATCAGTGCCAATATCTGATAAATTAAGATCAGATCTAGATTTAGATCGGTGCAAGACTAGCACTGATGATGTTACCTAGTTTGGATAATGAAACTAGCAAGTAAACAAGGTCAGAAAGCACCAAGCATCCTTTATACATAGGATCTACCTTGTCTTCCTTCTAGATAGCACAGGTGCTGGGCAACTTTGAATCTGTTAAATCTTAAGGAATGTCTGAGACTTAGAATAGCATGTGATCTACTAAATCCAGACAGTTCCCATGGAACTTGAAGGATAAGTCTGAAGATTCATGTTCTACCTTGTATGTTACCAGCCTGTCCACTATAGCCTATTATAAATGGTACAGTGACTATGCTAACATCTGATTTAAATGGGCCCTTGAGAAATCATTCCTCAGTTCATGTTAAGCCTTATGCATGTATCTCTGCATCTGAATTGGAGAATATTTGTATAACAATTTGAAAGTGGTGTATAAATGAGGGCTTTTTAAGCCTTCAACAGTACATAAAGTATGTGATCTGAAGATACATGTATTATACCAATTACAATCTTGACTGTATTACTTGTGCTAACTTAATAGTTTCCTATCTATTAAAGAGTGTCCAGATGCATTTTGCCCTTAGTGTAAAACATGAACCTATCAGAGTAAGATATCCAGCTTCAGGAAGGGACTTCAAACACAAATGGGTCTGATAATCGTGCATAATGTTGTGTTATTGGTTTGATTTGTTTGTATTTCTGTGGGATAAATTAAATATAGTAATTTCATGTTAGTATAAAACTGCTTTTCCTGATCCTGTTTTTGGATTATGCTATCAGTGTAATACAGTAGTGTGGTACCTCATTACTACTCAATGCAAGAATATAATTCCTAAGAAATAAACCACACACAAGAAATCCAGACCCTGGAAATGCCCTTCATTTTGAAATAAATACCCTATTTTTTCAAAAATATTGAATTTGTATTACTGAATGTCTGTATCTTGCCTATAAATAATTTTAGAAATAGTAATCCTATACAGCAATGTTAGGGAACCTTTTTGACAGCGAGTGCTGAAATAGGAGCGCATGCATGTGACGGAAACCAGAAGAGCAGTGCACATGCGGCACCAGGTAGATGATTTCCAGTTTTTTATGTGCACATGCATACCAGCCACCTGGTCTTCCGGTTTTTGTTGTGGATGTGCATGCAAAGAACAACTGGCCACTATGATTGCGTGCACCAGAAACCGGAAGATCATTTTCCCGGCACGCGGATACGCACCAGGCGGCTTCTTTTCTGGTTTCCGGTGCTTCTGCACACGTAAAGACCAGCTGGCTGGCACGCCAGAACCTGGAAGAGCAACGGGCGACAGCTCACATGCTCGGAGAGATGGCTCTGCGAGCCACTTCCGGCACATGTGCCATAGGTTCCCCATCACAGCTATATAGTATTGTCCTTCAATCTTAGAACAAAAATATCTTCTTTGTATTGAAATCTGTTGCTGAATCAGGACTATAGAATGGCCCTAAGATTTTACCAAAAGGAGCAAATGCAAATTTTTAATTATAAAGTGTTGAAGAATTAAGCTTTGGAAAGGACACATTACTTGAGGTTTTCCAATATGAATGTTCATTTAAAGTTGGCGATATAATTTGCTCTAAATTGAGTGTTTTTATCCATAATACCGTAGACATGTAAGAAAAATTTCAAAGAGCTGGACACAAAATATTGTACAAAATAACATTTTAAAGTAAATGGCATTTAATTCTATACCAGCAAAAGCAGATACAGTATAATTTCAAGGAATCACATACGTGTTTATAAATCAGTGCAAGAAATAACAACTAAGCTCAACTATATGGGATTCTACTGTTGCTCCTGGGTGCACCCACTTCTGAGCATAAATTGGCTATCTTGCATGGTCCATTATCAGAGTTTCACCATGAGGGAGTTGTGAAGTCAGAATATAAAGCTTCTTATCACTGCAAGGGAGTGACCAAAGATGGTCTGGTTGTGGCTTCAAAAGTTTACGACCTGAATTGACACACATGGTTTCACAGTCCTGGCATGTATATTGTTTATTCTTTGCTAATAATTATAGTGCATTGTTCTTGTCTAGAGTATATTAAACCTCCTTTTATGGAATCTCCTGCTGTGGTACCATACTTTTTTAAAAAAATTCATTTATATTTTGGCTGTACAAAATATCTAATGTAAAAATTTATTTCCATATGGCAGAACATAAGTATTCTTCACATAAGTGCAGCAAAATAAGGAAAAGAATGTGTAATTTAGAAGCTCAGAAAAAATTGTATGTAATATATAGGCACATTTTTTTAAATTATCAGTTTTGTCATAGGGACACTTACTGTGTTGTTACTTGCTGGGACATCTTTTAGTTGAATTCACTGTGTTTCGCTTTTTCTTAGATGACATACAATAGAGTTGAATTTCACATAAATTACACTTTGCAAAGCATAGTTACATGCAAGAACTAACAACTAATGTTAATTAGGAAAATATTTCATAGTAATCATAACTTTTGTTTGACAGTATCTGACAACTGTTATTCCTTATGAAAAGAAAAATGGACCTCCATCAGTTGAAGACCTTCAAACATTAACAAAAAGTAAGCACGTACATAGGATTTGTTAGAGAAATAAATTTCCATTGAGTGTTTTGATGCTGAGAAAAAAACAGCTGATTTTCCAGTTTCTTCAGTTGAAGATTACTCTTGAGTGGTTCTGTTCTAAATTAGCCAGGGAAATCCACTTTGCTCTGAAATATTTGGAATTGGCCAGCAGTCTTATGTTTGCCTACTCTTCTCAGATATCCTACAATTATCCATCATTCCTATGTCTTGACTTTTTTGGAAGACTATATTTGTTTATCTCTTCCAGTAAAATCAGCTTTGTTTGCCTTGCACAATTAGCTGCTTAACAAGAGTGCTGAGGCACTAACTAGAAGAGAATAAGCCTGAAAATGCTTCTTTGTTGTGAATTAAGTTTTTAAAATGATACGGCTCGAGGAACTAACACTATTGTTATCCACTGACTAGCTGAAATTTGATCTGTTGGTTGCTCAGGGACAGACTATCTGACTCTTTTTCTGCTAATGCTGTTGGAGGACAGCGCTCAAACCACTTATTTTAGCGCCCTAGAACTGTTCAAACCTGGATATTATTTCAATTCCAAAGAGTAAATAGATTTAGCATGACATTTACCCACGTTCATAATTACTGATTTGGAACGTGCTCTTTTCAAAACGATTATAAATTATTTCAGTCTGTTATACAGTGAGCTTTTAGATACAAAATTATTTCTCCATTCTTCCTCAGTAAGACAGAAGCTGTGGCTGTTGGTTTTCCCCTGTCAATAGCTCATCTTTCTTTTGGTTAAATAGACAGGTAGTCTTTTGACTTATAACTACAATTGAGCCCAAAATGCATATTGTTGTGAGAAATTTGTTAAGTGAGTTTTGCCCCATTTTATGACTTTTCTTGCCAAATTTGTTAAGTGAATCACTGCATTTTACTATATGCAGTGTAATTTACTGTAAATTAGTAACACCGTTGTTAAGTGAATCTGACTTTCCCGGTCACTTTGCTCGTCATAAGGTCATAAAAGATGATCAAATGGTCCAGGACACTGCAACCGTCATAAATATGAACCAGTTGCCAAGCATCTGAATTTTGATCATGTGACCATGGGGATGCTGCAATGGCCATAATTGTGAAAAACGGTCATCGGTTTTTTCAGGGCTGTTTTAACTTTGAACAGTCACTAAATGTACCGTTGTAAGTCAAGGAGTATCTGTAGTAATGATTTAAAAATTAAACATACAAGAAAAGTTCACTAAATGTTCCAGGTTCCCTTTACTGCAAGGTCTGGGGAGCCGAATGGGGCGGGTGGGGAGAATGAGAAAATGGAGACTTGAAACGCCAGGAGAAAATCACTACTGCTCTCGTCAGCAAGAGGAATGGAAAAAGGGGAAGAAAGAAAAGCAATTGTATCTTCTATTTTTTTATACTGCCTTCCTTCACAATTTGTGTAGTTGTTTAGCACTCTGTGACAACACTCTAGTTCTAGATCAGTGAGGAAAAACAACTTTTTTTTCCTGTTTCACTTTTACCAGAACTGTTTGTTGGGAAAAACATTGAAACATTGTTTTAATTCCCAGATCATCACATCCTACCAAAAATAGAAAGTTCTTGTTACTATAGGAATAGTTTGAGTTCATGGGATTCATAGGAATAGGGTTCATAGGAATAACCCATCTTTTAAACAAATCTGAATCCATAACAGAGCTATGCCTACTCAGTATTTTTATATCTTTCTCCCTTTAATAAATGTTGAGAAAAGGATCTGCAGACTAACTTCCATTTTAGTTTTTTACAGGATCCAATCTGGGTCGGTCACCGGGATCACAGATTTTGTCTTCAGAGCTTTTGGACTCATGCTAAAGCCCAGCTTCAGGGAACTTCTCTCCAACCTGGCTAGACAAAAGTTTCCTGAAGATGGCTCCAGCATGAGTTTGAAAGCTCGGAAGACAAAAACTCTGATGACTGACCCAGATAGGATCCTGCAACATTATCCTGGGACATGTACATTCACCTTCATTTGTTAGTTTTTTCTATTTGCATATTTTATTGAAAGGCAATGAATTCTACTTCTTCCATTGACCCCACCCTCATATTTTATAGTTCTTCATGCCATGAAAGAAGACAGTGAGAAAGTGCCAAGCTTATTAACAGACTACATTTTGAAAGGTGAGTTTAGCCATTATTGTGTGTTGCATGTTTGTAGCCTTCTATAAATATAACTTCTGTGGTGTTGTGGTCACGAACAAAATCAGTGGTGTTATTTTGGAAGCTACTTCAGAGTGAATCTGTTTCTTCAGAATGGTTATGCTGATCTTTCTTGTCTATGATCTCTATAATGTCTCTATCTCTTCAGGCCAATTTCCATGTTCTAAAGTGCTCTTTGGAAGTTTAGATGATAAGAAAGATAGATTATACAAAAAGCATCCCCTCTCCTTTTTAATGCAATAGCACTTAGACCTATATACTGCTTCACAGTGCTTTATAGCTCTCTCTAAGCAGTTTACAGAGTCAGCATATTGCTCCCAACAATCTGGCTCCTCATTTTATCGACCTTGAAAGGAAGGCTGAGTCAACCTTGAGCTGGTGAGAGTCGAACTGCTGGCAGTCAGCAGAATTAGTCTGCAATATTGCATTCTAACCACTGCACCATCATGAAAATGTTAGACATACAGATGATTGCCTCGCATTGGTCATTAAATAAATGTGAGTAACCATCTTTCAGGATTAAAGCAAACTTTGGTAGACAATTTCTAGATGGATAAACTCTTGAGAGTATGTGTTATCAGAGAAAATGTAAATGCTTTCTGATTATATGTTTTGCTTTTAGATAATTAAACTAGCACTACAAATCATGATTATTATGCACTATTAAGACACTTATTTAAAATTTAAATTAATAATGAAAGATTGTTCCCCATAACAAGGACACCTTTGTAATTTTGGGTTATGACATTTTAAACCTGATTTCTTCATTTGTTTTATATTGTGCTAGCATTGGTTTGAAAGCTGCATTGCTCCGAGGTTTGTGCCTTATAGATGTGATAAAGGAGTATATAAAGGACATGTCTTGATCCTCTCTGCATTCAATATCCCGGGCAAGCAAATACAGTTGTCCCTAAATTTTTTGAAATGTTATATCTCAAAGCTCTCTCCACAGATTCTGAAAATTGTGGACTAAAGCTGGTCAGCTTATCTTAAATTTAAAAATTTAACCCAGTGACCAAGACATGATCTACTATATAGCTCATTTCTGTAAAAAAAAAAAAATGGCAGTAGTGTGTGTGTACATATTATGTATATATCTTTATGCATTTATCAGTTTTGTTTATGTGGTAAGGGCTGGGAATCCTATTTAATAAGATAATAATTATTGCAACTTTGATTCTGGAAAGTTTATTAATACATTCTACAAAGCGTATCAATTTAATGACAGTCATATGTAACTTTGTTTTGCAGTTCTCTGTCCTACGTGAGGGGACCTATGAAAAACAGCCTGGCGAATTCCTGAGAAAAATGTTTTTCCATGGATTCTTTCAGATCTGACCGTTTGCACTGCGTTGAATTCTAATGTATTCGTTACTTTCATTGCCTGCTTCAGTTTTTGAATTCTGGAATAAGTCACCCAGATCATGTGAAGTTCATCCTTTCCCCTACCCACGTATAAATTGTTTGAACAAATAATTCTGTACAGTTTACTCACATGCATTGTTTGGGCTTTTTAAAGACTATTTTTACATTATATGGCATGCAATTATTTCACCCAGCACCTATTTGTGGTTGTGGAGGAAAAATAACATCAGTATAAATAAAAGATGCCTATTAAACATAATGCACCTCTAGTAAAAGCTGCAGCAGGTCCAAGTATTAAATGTATAAAATGGATCAAAAGCTGAGCCTGCACTGCAAAACTCCATTGACGTTCTTCCTTGAAGGCTCTTTAATGAAGATGTTGATAGAAACAGGAACTGGCTTTTAAAGTAAGAATAAAGACAGTATTGTAGGATTGTTTACTGATTCGTATGACTTTCATTAACTCTCTTTGAAATAAACAGTGGTAGATTAACATTTTCCATCATTGGTTAGCCATTTTATTCTTTCAAAGCCTAATGTTGGCAAAGAGGGAAAGGGTTCCAATAAAAAATGCCCTCAATTTGTGTAAGATGAATTGTGCCCCAAATCATTGTTCCATTATTTTCATTTTCTGTAGTTTTTATAATTTAAAACTAATGTAGTTTAATAATAGTATTGCTGCTATTGTACTTTTAACCCATATTAAATATTTGGTCATCGTATCTTTTGTATGCTTCAATACAGTATGTTAATGAACAATTTTAAAACATTTCTGTTCAGCTGTCTTATTTATTGTAAGTAGTGGTAATGCAGACATGAAACGTAAGCAAGAATAATAGCTCTGTCTTTATGGTAAGGTTATATTAATAGAATCCTGCAAGACTAAAGGTATTTCTCCCCTACTTTTCTTTTACTCTCTAGAAAACTAGGTTGAGTCTCTTCTGAAACATTTCCTTCTGTGGGCTAAGATGCCAGTTGTCTATTGGCTCTCTTAGTTACGTTTAGTTATCATAACTTGCCCAAGTACATCTCCTTCTAACAGTACAACAGCAGAATTTGTACAACAGCAGAACCAGCTATCAATGGAGGTTATTGATTGAAGGATTTTATCACTCCTCAATCAGATATTAAAAAGTCGTTATAGAACTTAATCTCTTCTTCTTGACAAAATGTACAAGGACATTCCTTAATTTTTCAAAATGTGTATTGGCCCTTGAGATTGTATTAATCTCTGTAGCAATATCATCTTTCTCCCAATCCATAAATCACACCAGACACTTATTTTTTTCTGTAATATCCCCTGCGTGTTCTGTTGGAATTGGTCTATATCTTAAACCAAATTCTCTTTCTCTAAGTTTTAATAATGCCAAATTGTCCCAAGTCTTTCTCCATTTCTCTGTTTATAATTTCTGTCTTACATGCAAAAACTTATACTTTAACAATAACTTGTTTTAAATTTGCAGCCAGATTCTTCCATTCTCTTCTAAAGATTCTTCAATTCTCTTAACTACTTCTTTCAGATCTTTTTTTCTGCCGAGCCTTCTCCCATTTCCTTTTTAACTGATGCAAGCAATCTGATGTTACACTGTGTGTGTGTGTGTGTGTGTGTGTGTGTGTGTGTGTGTGTGTGAGTGAGTGAGTGAGAGAGAGATCAACCTTTCCCATGAGGTCTGGTCTGTTAGTCTAATTAAGTTTACTGTTTTCAAAGACACTTTTGTAAAAAAAATATTCTATTTTTTAAAAAATCACTATTTTTTGCCATTTGAAACTTTCTAATACCATAAACTTGTCAACTTTCTAAGTCCTTTAAAATAATTTATTTTCCCCTCTTCTTAATTTCAAAAAGAAGATATTCATCATGATTTTTTAATCTTCCCTGTTTGGAATATCTCTCTTAGATTGCAGGCAATTAGATCATACAATGATTAAAGAAAAATGAAGTTTTTGTCAGTAAAATGTCCTTTAAAAAAAGGTGTCCTGCTCTCCTGGCCTTCCAAAACTGTCTGAAGACCTGATTCTGCCATTTCAGAGAAACACACAGCCATGGGGCTGGTTAGCAACCTGAAGCCCTTCCCCATCTTTTAAATTATTTTATTGTCGTTTTGAGAGGCTTTTTATTATAATAGTTATATATAGTTTTTATATTTTGTATTTTTATATCATCCAGAGATCACAGTATAGCAGTCAGAAAAAAAATAAATTCCTACTTTTTTTATGAGGAAAAGCTCTTCCAGAGCACAAATGGATACCCCCCGATTTCTCCTTCCTCCAGATAAATTTTCTGTAAGCCAGAAAAGAGTCCTAGCTGGAAATTCCATCACTATGTGTGTCTGCAGAGACATCTCACTGGCCATAACATCTCGGAAGCTCCAGTTTTGAAGGATTTTAAGAAGACGCTAGACCTCTTATGGGTTGTTTAATTAGCCTTAATGAAAAATTGGAGTGGGTAATCCTTGTGGTCCCTTCCAACTCTACAATTCTATGATGAGTTTCTGAGGGAAAACTCTATGAGTTACCTCATCAGTACCCTCTTACTGATTGAACTGTATTCAGTTTGGATTTCATTTGTTTCTAGTCTATTTTCATTGTAACAGCCGTGTTCAGGAACACCTAGGGTTAGCAGCCTAATGTGGAAGAATTTTCTGTCCTATCATATACTACTAAAAGAGTTGGCAGCATCTCAAAAGATGGATCTGATTACTTTTGTGCATATACATAGGCACTGGAATAGTTATTTACTTCATGCCAAAGTGAAGAAAAAACAGAAAAGGCTATTAAGGGACTCACGACAAAACAGCAGTAGCTAAGATTAGTTTGAATGGAGTTGAGGTCTAACTCTTGGGACACATTCTAAAATCTATAGTTATCTGTAAAATTTTCCTGTAATCAACTGTTAAAGGAAATGCAAGGGCTTTACAAAGACAATAAAAATGATGAAAGCTCTAAGCAATTCTGGAAGTAATACTGTCATTCATTATCTATTTCCAGCTGGAGGCTTTATGTACAAAAGGTTAGAAGGTGATTGTGCAGGATATTGATGAAGGAGGTAAAATGTAAAGAGAAAATTGAGTTGTAATTCACCTTATAAAAAAAGGTGTGAAGTAGCAGAAGTAAATCAAAATGTTTCTCATCAAGGAATGGGACAAAGCAACTCAGTATTTTTCAGAATTAGGTTTCTTTAGCAGCCAGTAAAAACACTGAAGGAGATTGTTACAAGGAAAACATCAATAATGGGGGAAAGCTTGATCAAAAATTGGAAAGATTTGCAACTGTCCTCAGTAATTGATCAAATCAGAGGACACACAAAACCAAAAACTTCTGTTTCATAAATGATCTCTGTACTTAATAAAAAGAGGGTGACTTGTGATGCATTAGAGAATCTTTTATGCTATTACATTTCTCTCTGACACTGCTTCTTTAGAAGCAGCACAGCTGCTAAAGGGGTGACATGGCTCCCTGTAAAAGGAAATATATTGAAGAGTGGATAATAGCATTGGGCTATATAAGAGTGCCTTCAATCCACTGAAAATAATTTTCCTAGCAATACCAATATTTTTATCTACTGTAGTCCATTTCAGAAAATTCAAAAGCTAGAACTTCAATCACAAATCACACCTAAAATGCAGTTTGGACTAACCAACAATCTTTCTAGTCAAGCATGACAGAGGAAAACTTTCTAGCTCTTGTATTTTCCAAACAAAACTCTGAGACTGTGTACGTGTGTATTTATGATAAACCGCAAAGCCATAGCTATCTTTATGTTCTTCTGGAGGCCATTTTTGACAAGTTTCCAAACATTACAATATTATAGACAACTTTGCAGCTCCACTCAGGCAAAACAAAATTCAGGCACCAAGTACTTTTAACAAAACTGAAGTGTTGAGTAATATAAGTGAAACAAAAGCAGTCCCATGATGCTTCTGGGAAACGCATGAACCAAGCTGAACTAAAGTAGGAGCCTTTGGTAGACTGTGGCAAGTCCCTTTTACAAGATTTGAAGTGGCTAAAAAAGCTTCATGTTATTCGCAGCAGGAGGATATATTCATGCTTTGAGATGCTACAAAAAGACCCATTTCCCTACATAAGCATGTTGATTTCAGATCAGACAGAGATAGCAGCTAATTGAGAAAGGAAGTCAACTCTGTGTGCTCAATAACTGAGTTTTTGACAGATGTTTGCCCACCTGTGCTTCATCAGATATACTTTATGATGTAGCCAAAACTAACCCCCACACACCCCACAACCCAACTTTTATGTCCTTAAAGAAAACTAAATTGTCTTTTTTTTTAAATCACTCATTTGCTTCTTAATGCCGCTTGGACATATTTAGGGACATGTCAAAAATATTAATTTTTCAATAATACATTCATACACTTCCTAGAAGATCCTCCTATTCTTTGCAGTAAGCTGCATGTTATGCAAAATATAAAAAAGTCATTGGAACTGTAAAACAAGTGAAGTTCGAAGCAGAAGAAAGAAAAGAAATTGTTACTAAAAGTTGTTTTACAGATAGACCTTGACTTACAAACACCATTGACGCCGGAATGTTGGTCATATATTGTTGCTCTCATAAGTTGAGTAACCATGTGACCTGATTCAATTTTATGATCATTTTAAAAATGGTTGTTAAGTGAGTCATTCCAGTCATTAAAGAATCACGTGGTTTAAATCTGAATCCAGATTACCCAATGGGTTGTGGGGGTTTTGCTGTAAAATGGCAAAAAAGGCACAAAACACAATCATGTGCTTGCCAGATATTGAGACCAGTTGTAAATGCCATTAGCTTTTTTTAATTTATTATAACTGGAATTTTTAGTCTTCAGAGGACAAGCAAAGGTAACACATTACAGAAATGAAGCTGAAGAAGCAAGCTAGGGAGAGCACTGAAATTTTGAAGCTTAATAGTGGGGATGAATCTTGAGAATGCTGTGGCCAGACAATATAACAAATGGATCTTCCAAGAAATCAAGCCATAGTTCTCATTCAAGGTTCAAATGATCCTTCTTCAGACACATTGCACAAAGAGGCAGCTCTCTTAGAAAGGTTTTAATGCTGAAAAGATGGAAAGAAAAAGGAGAGCCAGAGCAACAACTCTTTTACAGTGGCGATGCTCACTGTTGAAAGACCAGGTTAGGATGACAAAGTTAGGGAGAGATACTCATGGAGAAAAATCTATTGGTTGCTAAGAACCCTTCATCCTCAAATAGTGATAGCAGAAAACTGTCCCATCTACTGTTGCTTACCAGAGTCATTAATTTCTAAAGGATTAATTCTGATACAGTACTACAGTACCATCAGAGTTTTGGTTTTCAAATTTTTATTTATTTTTCTTTTTTGACATTTTGATTGTATGTATCAGTGAATTCACCCACATTCATTTTATGCTTTTGCTAACAGCTGGTAAGTTTGCATCAATTGACTACTATTTAGATATGAGTCAGAGCATTTATATAATGCGTAGTGTCAGACTTAAAACTTTTTCTGTTGTGGTCTTAAACATATTTTGCTTACCTCATCCATTTTTGAGGCAAAATGCCTGTGGAACAAACATCTATTAATAGCAGCAGCACGTTAGTACTTTTCTTTTTTTTTAAATCCCTCTGCTCAACTCACTGAATATTTGTCTTGGCATATTGATTCTTTTAAATGGAAATCTTCAAATATTAATTTCATCTTTATGGTGTACATTTATTCTTCAGAGGGAAATCAATGTTATTCACTGCGATACAATGTGGAAATGAAGTGGTTGTGTGTGTTTGTGTGTGTGTAATTGCAATAAACTCCCACAACAGCCACCAGAGACGTAAACATGAGCAAGCAATAAAACTGAGCTTTTATGAATCCTCTGAGCTAATTCAGTGAAAAAATATAGATTCTGGTACTCACTTCCATGGAAACACGTAATATCAAAGAAAGGCAAAAGACAATTAAGAAAAAAAAGAGTAAAATGGACAATTATTAGGAAGATACTCTCTTGGAGAAATTACTGAAGACAACATTCAAGGAATACCAAGAGTTGGAATCTTATATACCTGCAGGCATTGTGAAACTTAATTTACCATTTATCTGATTAATATTGGCTAGGGGTATTGGGAATTAACATGATTAGGAACAGAAAGTTACAACAGAAAAGATAGAACAAGGCCCATTATTTTAAATCACTGAGTTCTGCACAGCAAAAGAAACCAAAAGATGCATCTTCAGCAGATTATTGTCCACCAGCCTATGAACATTGCTAAAAAAAAAAGCAACCAACACAGACCATTTATTTCCATGGCAAACTGCTTTTATAATTTTTTTTCCCCAAGATTCAATTGGAAAATATTTTTTAAGCCAGTCATTTCATTTTCTGCAATTGCAGAACATAGGAACAGACCTTAGTCATCTTCTGTGTGATAACCCTTCAGGTTCCCCAAATAACATCCATTTTTTAAAAGACTAAATATATTATGTTCCTCAATCTCTCCTCACACAGGATTTCATTTTTAGTCCTAAGTCATCCTTTGTCTTTACGTATATTTGGATCCATTCAGTTTAGCTGAATCTCTCTTAAAATTGGTGCTTGAATAGGGTTCTTGAGATGGTTAGTGTGATCATTACAACTCTGGATTGGAAAACTAGACAGTCTAAAATTCAAGATGCCCTTTTCACAGCACCATTAAGTTGCTCGTTCATAATTGACTTTTAATAATCAGATTTCCAAGATACTGATCAATTGCATTTCCTTTTGTACTAGTCCCTTTAACTCTTTCTGGCAATTCCCTTGATGAATCCCTGAAATTTTCTTGACAGCATTTTCAAACATAGTTTGCCATTGCTTTCTTTAATTGACCAGTCCAAAGTCTCACAGACTAAGGCTGGACTAGAATCATGGTCTCCCAGTTTCTAGCCTGGTGCCTCAAACTGGATCTCATGTATTGTTGCAACCCCTATATGTATGCTTTTGATTTTACTCTTCTTAGCAAAAAAAAATTGCATTTTTACTGTTAAAATGCTATTGCCCATTCTCTAATTATCAAGATCTTTTTTGTTTAATTTTGTTTGTGTCTCCAGGATATTAGCTGTCATGCAGAGATTTGGCTGTCTGCAGTTTTAATATGCATTTTCTCCACTTCCTTATCCAAGCCATTAATAAAAATGTTAGAAAATACCAAGCATGTGGCACCCCACACAATACTCTCGTACATATCAAGAAAGAATTATACCTTTTATTTCTCTGTAAAACAAAGCCCATTCTCAGGATGTTTCCAACATTCTTTTGGGATTTTTGCTAAAAATAGTCAAGGCTGCTGTTGATAACTTTCAAAGCAGCTGCACTAGAGTTGCAAAAGCCGTAATTATTTTAGCAAAATGAAGCATGGATATTCAGTGAAATGCTTCACACAAGTTTCTCTAATTGGGGGTGTGGGGTGTGGAGTCTAGTAATAAACTCTATTCAAGGTGCATGTTTTTGAAAACAGCTGAATAAAAAATGTTTCAGATAAGCAGGAAAGCTGATGAATAATTTTCAATCATGAGGTATTGAACCAACATGCTTAATTATAATTAAGAATGTATTGCTTAAATCAATAAATTATGTTTGCATTACACTTTGAACCATAAACCATAAATTTACCTCATGAACTAAATTTATACAAAATATTATGGTTGTAGTTTATGAATCATGTAAATCTATCAAAAATGAAAAGTATTAGAAATTTCTGGGAGTTGTGTTAAGAGAAATGGTAAAACAATTGACCAGAAAATAAAAATATATTCAAAGTTAGCTTTGTTTGGGAACATTCATGGAAGATAACAATAAAATCTAGAGATCAGACAATTAACATGCTGATGATAGAAGCAAAAATAGTGATTTATAACATTGAAAGCAGATAATTTTATACTTAGATGAGTGGCACAATAAGTGTTTGTCTATGTGGTTGCTAAGACTTGACACCAACTTAATTAAAATAGTGTTGAGAGAAAAATCTTGGTGGATATTATGAAAAGAATGTTCAAACATTGATGGGTGTTATGAATATTGTCTATGATAGTATTAAGTAATGTTCAAAATTTGCAGGAGATCTGCTCCAGAAAGGAAGTAGAAGAATGCAGACTAGATTTTTCATTTTTTAAAAATCTAAGAATTATGATATCACAACAGTTCTCTAAGAAATGTATCCAATGGATAAATTAGTATAATTTATAATAGTATAATCATTAGTATAAAGAGATATTCGATATTTTAAATTCTGAGTACATTTTAAACAGTGTGTGTGTGTGTGTGTGTGTGTGTGTGTATAATATTTTATACACACACACAAACACACATCCAATAGCCATTGCTTTGATTAGCACTTTATTTTTTTTCCCTTTAAACAAAGCAATCCTTAATTCATCTCAAAGTATAGCTTGGGCTGTGAAATGGACAGAATATGATTATCACAAAACATTTTCCCCTTTCTTTTTCCTTCCCTTAATTTCCTATTTTTATTTTTCTTTGTATTTTCTAGATTGACAAAACAATGAAAGTTATAAACACGAAAAAACTCCAAAACATTTAAATATAACCACATGATGGCAGTATTTACTAGCAGAACCTTTTGTGAAACATGAATGAATAAGGAAAAAATATTTAGGAAATTATGATTAAAATCAGAGATGATGTTCAATGAGTCCAATTCTGGGTGATTGATAACTAAACAATGAAATCAGTTCATCATCAGTTATTTTGCTTTAACAAATTGAGTCTCCAACAACAAATACCAGAATGCAAATAAAGCAGGCAATGAAGGGATGAAACAAAAGAACAAACATGTTCATACATAAAATACAACATTATATTTTATAATATTTTGATATCCTTAATTAATTCTTTGATATGAATTCCTTCAACAAGATGCTCTTATGTCTGTATAAAAAGTGTACCCTACGTTGTACCATTATAATACAAAATAGTAATATATTCATATGTAATATAATATACATTATATTACTATTTGTTTTTGATCTATTACTATTTGATACAATCTATCAAACCTTTTCCAATCATTTAAAAAAAATACTAACATGACTGCTCATAAACCAACTTTTCCATTTACAATGTCAGAGTTAATTTCTTCCAATCATTTATTTTATGTGGTGTGTTATTTTATCATACCACTGCAGACATTTTATAAAATTTAAATGTACTTTTCAATCCACTACTTCAGTTTTATGGTGCAACATGTTTAATAAAGTATGTTATTTCTCACAAAATAACAAATGCTTTTATTAAAAAGCAGTATGTAAACATGTTTCACTCAGACCTTTTCATTGAAATATTTCCAGTTTCAAAGTTTGAAAGTTTTGTTTTGCAAGAATAATATTTTCCTATCTTTACCAAAGTTTTTCAACCACAAAGCACTTCACAGAGTCCTACCATATCCTACTTTAAAATGTTCCATTTGGGCAATTCAATTGAAAATGATCCCCCAAAACAATTGAAATTATAGTTTATGATTTGCACTGGATATGAATTCCTAAAGACCCCAAAGCAAGTTACAACACAATATAAACTCTACATTGGATAAAATAGTTTAACAAGTAAAATAGTTAATAAATATTACATAATAGTTATTAAAACCCCAGCTCATTGGTTTATATTACTAAAAGCCTGTTTTTATAGTCATAGTTAAACATCTGGCTGTTACTACTGTAATCTTAGAATTTTCATTCTCAGTACCCTGATATTTCTGGATGTGAATTGCTAATTTCAAACTTTGGTTTGGTCAAGGAAATACATTACTAGGAAGAGCTTGAAAGGATAATTGTGTAAATTAAAGATCAAACAAATAGTCTATGCTATCATTTGCTCTGTTGCTTTCCTAAATTTATTTATTTAGTATATGCCATCTACAGAGGTCATGCAATTACTGATATATACTGATTTATTTTAAAGCATCAGCAAATCACACACATACATACCTATACACATACACACGGGGTATGTGGCCAATACAATATATTCATTAACTGTTGATGGTTGATTATAGAAACTTTCCACAACTTCAATAACTTCGTTTTCATTCTAAGACTGGTTTGTTCTTCTTTATATTTAATTTAAATCTCTTTTTTTCCCATTGTGCTATTTGACTTTTAGTACTTGGCTTGCAGATCCTTAAAGAGTTTTTGGCTTTAACAAAAATGCATTATTTGTGTATAATTATATTCAACTTTTCCTTATTAATTATGTATGTTTCATTTTCAATCCTTTCTTTACTATATTGCAAGCACTAACAGTTTCTTTACTCTTTGTAAGCACTAACGATTTTAAATAAAACCAAAATTTCTAGTTCATTGTTGCCATCTGGTGGACATAGATTTCAGTCTTGATAATTGCAGGCTGGAGAGCCAAACAGCTGTGCATATCTGGATTGAGGGAGAGAATTTTTACTTCATTTTTACAGCAGAATTTGATATGGAACATCCTAAACCCATATAGGTAACTTCTAGACCAGTGGTCCCCAATCTTTTTTTGGCCATACCCCACCTAAGCATCTCTATAATCTGGATGCTCCCCCCCCCCCCATGACATAAAATTCTTACTTTACTCAAAAAGTGAACTCTATTCACACAGAGGAAGCCTAAAAGGTCATTAATTTGGTTTAAACAAGGTTCAAATTGCCCTCGTTAAAAATCAAATCCCCCCCTCCCTGGGGCTTAGGCCTATTTTGGGAACCACTGTTCTAGACAGTCCACATCATTAAGGGCATCTGAAATATCAAATTGCAAACATAAAATAGCCAGTTGGTGGATTCTGAATCTTGTAACTCTGCTTATTTAAAACGATAGCACAGCAGAGATTTCAAGTGTTCTCATTATTCCATCTTATTAAAAAAGGAATATGAACTGGGTAAATTACAGACTGAGAAGCCTGCTTAATCTAATTTGCCAACAGAACGTCAGCTAGAAAATGAAAATATTCTGGCAGAGAAGCTAATTGATTCCAGACCAGATTGAGGAGTTTTCAGGTAAGCGTCCATTTTCCTTGGCTGGGAAATGTATCTTCTGAGAAGGATATCTTTGGATTTTAAATCTGTTCTGTGTTGCCTATCATCTCATTCATTTATTCTGAAGGCATTTTAAAGCTGCCTTATGTACATAGGTGGCACAAGCATCTTTTCAGAGTCCTTGGCTTGTCAATGAAACTGATCTGAGAGAGAGAGAGGGAGAGAGGGAGGGAGGGAGAGAGAGAGAGATAAACAGAGAGAAAATTTTTAAACAAACATATATTTATATAATACTAGAAGTTTTTTTTAAAAAAACAATACTGACCTTTTGGCTTCATAACATTAATTATAAAAACATAAACTGTGTTAAAAATATTCGTCCCAGCATTGATTTCTGGGAATTCCATTGGAACCTCCTCAATTTGAAAATATTCATTCTTATCTATGCCTTTTGGTTTTTAGATTCATATCCTATGGGACCACTTGCCCTCTTATCCCATGGTTGTTGAATTTGTTCAAGAGTCTTTGATGAGGATATTTCTTCAGTGACTTTTTTTTTCTTTTGTGGGAGAAGGCAGACTATATTTACTCCATCAGATACCCTACGTCTTGCCGACAGCCATAACAATGTCTACAATTTGGTACCTGGAAGTGTTGCAAGCTGAAATGTTACTGCTCAGGTGCCAACCATATTCTTCCAATGTCTGGAAAGTTGCTAATCTGATTTTCAACAGTGCAAGGGAAAAGGATCAAGGCCAGGATGATGGATATTGGACAATATCAATTAAGAGAGCAAAAAGCAGCTTGAAGATTACTTGCTAAATTGAGCAACTATAGAAATCTAATAAACAAATTGCATGTTATACACTAGCATTCCTTTTGTGGTTCCCAGGGTTTATCCACAGCATTCAGAACCAATATTGGGATCAGCAGTATGTGTTGCCTGCCTCCACCCATTTTTGGGAACATGTCCTTCACATACCATGAAAAACTCAGTGTAACATTAAATTGGTGGAACCTATACACTTGTGCCATGTTGTCTTGACTTGACCCAATTCAACAGATGATAAAAGTGCAGCTATCATTATAACTTCTTAAAAGACTCTTGAGGACGAGATCATCTCAAAAGTAGACAGACAAAAAATCACCAATGGAACTAACCTTAGGCTATAAAGTGCCCGCAACACCTGCAAGGGATTTGGGGTCAGGACAGGCTGAAATTGGATAGAGGTATTCAGTGGTGGGCTTCAGATTCCGGTGCAACTGGACCGGGCATCCACCACATGCACGCACGGAGCGCACTCATGTGTACTTACCACCTGCGACGCTCTAGCTGCTCGGCAGAGTGTCGGGCAAGCGCCGTACAATCTGTGCATGTAAGCCCCGATCGGCTCAAATACAGGTAAGGAGGGCAGGCGAACCCTCCGGAGTACCATACCATAATGGTACCTGGTACTCTCAGCAGGCACCGGTACGCCCTTACCGGGGCATACCGATTGTATCCCACTACTGGAGGAATTGCAGAAATGTTGTACATTTTAGGAATAATAATTAAAATAGGGTTAAGATACAGCCAAGACAAAAAACGTAGGAAAATGTCAAAGATAGAAAATAACATTACATAGACCTATGAGAATTTTGATAGACTTTATAGTATTGAGAATTATATGCATTTATAGGATAAATCATAAGTTGTAAAGAATATACAAATATACATTTGGTAAAGACTAAAGATTTTGAAAAAGCAGAGTAAAATTTTCAAAAGGAGAATTTGGCAGTCAATCTATAGCATGCTATATGCTTAAGAGATAAGCAAGCTAGTTTGTTGGGAATTGGTTGGGAAGATGAGGTCAGAACTTCTGTGTAGGTGTAAACCCTTTATTTGTAAATGATAACAACAGGCTGTTAACAGATTCCATCATTCCCACCACATCCTGTCACCATCCCTAAAATGAACATCTGCAAGTACTTATTGTCAGAATAGATTGATACAATTCTTCTTGAATCATTTCTTTAGATGTTTGTTGCTAATACGTAATGTGGTAAAGAAACATATACACCCCTGGTTTAAGTACAGAATCCATCTCAGCCATGCTCAAAAAAAGGGGAGGCAATCTATTTTCTCCACTTAACTATATTTGAAGATGAGTTCCCCTTTTGTGTGAATTGCAGCACAGGTTCACCCCTGACCTTAATAGTACTTTTGGAAAACAAAACAACATGGATTAGACAGGAAGTCACATAATTGTTCACATTTTTTAATCATCCATCATCCTCACATGATCCAGCTTAGCATTAATTTCAGTCAGTATCTTGAAATTCTTGTTTTTCTTTAAATAAAAGAAAGCAAAGTTTCTAATCATTTAGGGGATAGTGTTAGCATTGGATTTGCAAGGAACCATTAATAAAAAATTGAAACATTTATAATAATACAAGGTGGAATGGTATGTATAATGGTTAGAAGCCAAGACCACATTCTTTGCTCCTTCCATGAACAGCAGAAACAAAATAAAATATGAAACACAGGTAGTTCTTGATTTAAAACTATTCGTTTAGTGACCGTTCAAAGTTACAATGGACTGAAAAAGTGACTTATGAGTGTTTTTCACATTTACAACCATTGCAGCATCCCTGTGGCCAAGTGATAAAAATTTGGCCATTTGTCAACTGGCATATTTATGATGGTTACAGTGTCCTGGAGTCATGTGATCCCTTTCTGTGACCTTCGGACCAGCAAAGTCAATGGGAAAGTCAGAGTCTCTTAACAACCTTGTTCTTAACTTAGCAACTGCAATGATTCACTCAACAACTGTGGCAAGAAATGTTGTAAAATGGAGCAAAATTCACTTAACAACTGTCTTGCTTAATAATGGAAATGTTGGCCTCAATTGTGGTGCTAGTTGAGGATTACTTGTACAAACAAATTTGCTTAGCTCATGCAAATTCACAGGTTGCAGAATTTAGCTTTTGTTGACATGAAATCGTTTATTTAATACACACAGGCCTATTATCTTATCCTCTTGTGGAGAAACATTTTAAAAAGGCTAGTTCAATGCTGTCTGCTCCTGCCTTGTATGAAATTTCAAGGGGATGAGAATTCAAAGGTGGGAGGGGGCCCATGTCATGAAACTTAGCCAGGCACCTTAATAGGGTCTGTTATTTCATTTAGACTGTTGGAAGAGAAAATAAATCAGGCTATACACATACTGTATTAAAACAATCAATCACAGGTGATAGCTAATAATCAGTCTGGATTCCAAGAACCTTAAACATATCTATACTGGATACCAGACACAATTCAAAAGCAAAGCTACCTAATTGCTAAAACCATTTCAATGAGAAGAATGTATATGATTAATCTGACCACTAGAAGTCTTAAAAAGCAAAAATAAAGACAGATTCACGTGGAAGAGTACACAACTGTGTTCTACCGAGCATTTCCTATTTTGCTTTTGGTCAAAATAGATTAACCTTGTCTCCTGATAGCTGCTGATCAATAAGACGGGGGAAAAAATAGCATCAGCCATGGATGTACCTTTCACATCTGTGGAATTTTTGTATTGACTATATACACCAGCCTTTTATTTTATTTTGGACTTCAATACAAGGCTGTGTTGATTGGGAATTACAAAAATTAAAACACATTCCTGAACATCACCAGGTAAGGGTACGTCACTGCATTTTCTTGGACACCACTTTAAAAGGCAGTACTTTTAGTTTATTTAAAAAGAAACTGCTTAAACATAGAAAGACTTCACAAGGCATAAAGCCGTCCCTACAAAATAGCATCTATCTATCACATCCCCATCCCACCCACCCCTCGGTCACATGGTTAATTTTTCTTCACATCTGGACTTCAATATAACGTGTGGGCTCCCAATGAGCACATCTGTATCACTGAATATAAAGTACTTGGCAGGGACACCAACATGTCATGACACAAGGCAAGTGTTACCAGAAAACCTGAATTTTCTTAAAAGATTTATTTATGCCCTAAAATGTTGTACAGCCTGCTTCTTTCTCTGCACAACAGTGTTGCTGGATAGTAATTCCACTGAAAACCAGTCTCTGGATTACCATGAGTGCCAAAATGTTGAGAGAGATGATCATCTTTACAAATGTCTGTGCACTGAAAAAGGCAAATGCACTTAAAAGTGATAGATCAGTGAAGTCAAAAAAATATGCACAGCTCACTTTGACCTAGCAATGTAAAGAAGAGGAAGAGCATTAAGCATAAATGAGAAATCAATACATTGAGCTAAGTAGCACACATTATATGAACGCCTTTTCTGTTGTTACAATTACAAAAATGCATGCGTTCATTTTTTTTATTTCAAATAGTGGACCTGTGAAACCTGTAAAAGATATTTTGAAAGTACCTGTTGCCAGAGTTATATATCTTCAAATAAAATAAACCACAAAACGTATCATTTCTATACGTGTATGCCTACAAATAAGCATGTCTAATTTCAGCATCAATAGTAGTATTAATTTTGGGTCATCTAAATACAGACTAGTAATACTTCCTATTCCAACACATGCACCTATAAACACATGATCATGCACACAGCATGTCTTCCTGCTGTTTGTGGGAAAAGTCGGAATGTACAGAATTATACAGTATTTAATGTTTAAAAATGTATGGAGGTGAGGAACCTTAGCATGTCATTTAAAGGAAAATTTACCATGCATGAGCTATAAATATCTATACATATGCGTGATGGGAGGGGTATCCTTCTCTCATTGATAAAAACACTGAAGACTGGAAGGGTGATCAAAGAATCAACATCATTTTTCCAGCATTTCAAAAGTGAGGTTATTGACCAATGTGCACTTGCACATAAGTGATTGTGGTCATGGAAAATAAACCTAGCTTCACTGAGATCCCTCAGCCAAAGTTCAAAGGAGTTCCTTCAGTTATTCTTCTCATAGCAGGTAGTGCTGATAGCAGTCCAGAAGCCCATATAGATCTGCTGGTCAAGCTGATCAAGTTGCACCATTCCCATTTAGCCACTTTAGGAAACTT
The DNA here is from genome assembly GCF_051295495.1 of Thamnophis sirtalis. NCBI lineage: Eukaryota > Metazoa > Chordata > Lepidosauria > Squamata > Natricidae > Thamnophis > Thamnophis sirtalis. The sequence continues at coordinate 61,671,679 of NW_028261386.1, read as the reverse complement.
CAGTGCAAATGTGGTCACCTGAGTGAAAAGGATAAAATAAAACCCCTTCAGAAACACTAGAAGAGTTATCAACCCTATAGCAAATAAACATGTTGCTTTTACCAAATAAATTATATGTTTACATTAAGATAAAAACAGATACAATGCAAAAAATGTACATGGTATGCAAGGAAGGTACAAACTATCCCAAAAGCCTTATCATAGTTTTAAATGGTCTTGTTTGTATATACAGTCTATGTACATTAAAGGATGCCAACTATTAATGAAACTAATAATATTTTCATGTTTGTGTGTGTGTCTCTCATTGCATATGGGAAATAAATGCACAACACATCCATCCATAATAAGTTACAACTTGACTCTTGGATCACCATCAGTGAAATATCCTGTTTACTCACACTATTCTCACTTCTGAGAACTTCTGGACATTTTGCAATTCTCAAAGGCTGAGTTTTCCTTCACATTGCTTTATTTCGATTTGTATCCTTGCTTGGCTTTGCTTCTCTTGGTAAAAACTTTATATTACTGGTGAACAGTGATTCTGACATGGCAAGTCACACCACACTGAAGCTGAGATATGCAGAGTGTTGTTGAACTGTGCTACATAAACATCCTTATTTTCAAAAGATATTAATTATTCTCCTTTGCCTTCTGGTTACACTGGAAAGAAGAAATTTAAAAAAAAAACAATAGAAACAAAAAAAAATTTACAAGTCCAAAACAACCAGGAATGTTAGATAAGAAAGTTTGAAATCACTGATATAATGAATAATTTGTGACACATCTTCTGTAAATGCTATAAAGCCAAATATTTACGGAATTATTTTAAAAGAATAAGCAATGTAATTCTAATACACAGGCTAGATTTTGAACCTACTATATCAGTGCTGGAATAAAGTCTGAAAACCATCCACTAAACCTACATGTCCAACAAACCTTCCTTCACCTCAATAACTGTTAAAAACTTAGACACTACACAGAAAATTTCAATGGGATAGCAAAATGTGGCTTGTTCATATTTGATTTTCCAAAGAATACAGCTTTATGGATTTCCTGAAATTAAAATTTGAATAGGTCATTAATTTTATCCAAAATGCCCAGAGTGGACAGTTTCAAATTATACTGAGTACATTCTGTGAAGAATCTCAGACTCTTTATCACTCTGTTCTCATACAATGTTGTCTTCAACAGCAGCTTAGGAATGTTTTTCTTATGCATTTCTATACATACAACCAGAGCCCGCACACCTAAAGAATCCTCTTAGATGTATAAATGTGAGGGTGTGTAATTGTATCATGGCTTTTCCTCTTCTGAACTCAGCCCTCTGTAGGCTGAAGCCATATCTATTCAATTCCTTGGGCAACTAGAGAATGCTTCTGTAACGGATTCTAAAGATGATAAATGCTTTGGAGGGATTTACCATCCACTTCAGAATAGACAAGTATCTCCAATCTTCTCATTAGCCAATCTTAGACAAATGTATTTCCATTTTAAAGGTTTTAGAAGGTTTTAGAAAATATGTAAGGATATTAGTATCCTGGATGAAAAAAAGTTTATCTAGATTCTTTTCAGTCAAGACTTGGTAATGGACCCTAGATAAGTTGCCACATTAGTTGCTCTAGTTGATAACTCTGCATTTTTATGGCTGTAAATTTCCAGATTGTTTTAAACCTGGTAATATACAGATCAAGGAATGGAAGGAAAGAAGGGTCAATTGTTTTCCTCTTTCCTTTAAAACAATTTCTTTGGGGGTAAAAAGGCATATAAAATTAGATTTTCAGTTTAGTTTAGTTCCCATTTTCTGCAACAGAAGGCAATTAATAAGTAATTGCAAGTAATTTGTTATAAATGAGATAGATATTAAAATAGCAATCAACAATCATTGATAAATAAGACAACTCTCAGTTAGATTTTAGAGGGCTGTAGTAAAGTAGGACTTAAAGATCCCAACCATACAGCTATGTCAGTTTTTAATATACATTATAAAATCATTTTAAAAACAAAACAGACAAAACAGTCCCTTAGACCATTATAGAAAACACGAGAGAACAAAATTATTTTTTTGTCTGTTTCATTTTGAAAATATTTTATCCTTGTTTAAGAGGGTAATTAGATTAAAAATGAAATAAACTACACCTACCTTTTAGTATGTGAAGAATCCCTTCAGAAGCATTTCAATTCAAACATAAAATAGTAGGAAAGGCATGGGGCATGGGCTTCCAATTCTGGAAAGGACAAGGCCTTCAAAGAAAAGTTAATTACCAGTTTTTCCACTAGAAAATCTCATCTAATCCTATTGTATGAACTCTGCAATGCTCTACAAAAGAAGTGGGGGGTGGAATCAAACACTGTCTTAGCAGCTGATCTACATGGAATCTGGGCATGCAGAAAAGGATTTTGAAGTATCTTTCAATAAATTCCTGTAAATACATATTATTGTAACTTCATATTCAGAATATTAAGTTTTATACTTACATCTACTTTATATCATTTTCAAAAGTAATGTCACATTGCTAATGTTACTTCATAGAGAGAGAGAGAGAGAGAGCGTGTGTGAGTGTGTGTGTGTGTCCAAGTATTTATTTATAGGGGGGAAATGTCTGGACTAAACATAATTTCTAATCTCGGATTTTCCCCATTACCAGAGGGAGCCCCCTTGTGGAGTACTGTGAAGACGTTACCATGGCAACTCTACTGCGCTGTACAGTAGAAGCCATTTAAAGGCACAATCTTAATAGAACACACACCCCAAGGGGTTTTAGGGGTGTCTTACCCCACAGTATTTGTTTCCAGAGAGTAAGTTATCTGTATACCAAGTTTGGTTGACATTGGTCGTGGCGTTCCAGTGTTATGCTGGAACATACACATACAGAGCCGTATTTTATATATAGATAAAAACAGAAAATAACACCTATCAAATATCACTTACTAAGATTGCAAAATATATTAATACTTATGTCCATAAATTCTATTTATTGCTAGAATAAAGGGTACTCCATTTCATTATCATTTGCAAGAGGGATTATCTAAAAGTAAGAGATAACTCTGACCATGCAAGAACCATCTTTTAAGTCCCCAAGAGCTGCCCTTTGCCAGCTCTATCAACAGAAGTTAAACAATTCAGTTAGGGCATAAATTTTCTTTGATCTCAACATATTTTAGAACACTTGTTTTCAAATATAATTGCATATTGTAAATAAAATATATACATTAGTGTAAACCACAAAATTCCTAGTAAGTCTCTCCAGCATTCTGATTTATTTTAAGAGCTACATGAGCTTAGCTTTAGAACTGACTTCTAATGTAATTTGTCACTACAGAAAGTTTCCCTAATATAACCTTCTGTTTCATTATTTCCATTTATTAATATAGTGTTCTGTTGTTTTCTATTCATTCAGTTTTAAATTAAGTAGAAAAGCTTTCTCAGGTCTTTGATACCAGAACTCAGAGGAACCCTCTCTCTTCATCATGCCTCACATCTGAACTATTCCATGCCAGCAAAAGAAGGCAAGCAATTTAAATCACCTTTTAGGATGACTTTAGACCTGAAATGTCTGCTTGAGTCAGAGCAAGCCACTAGAATATAAGCTCCTTACAGCACTGCTGATGTTTGTACTAGTCTGGGTAATAAAACATTTGCAAGAAAACTGCCAAGCTCAGAAAGCACCAAGGACCCCTCATTTCAACTGGATATTCCACTTTATGGGAGTATTTCTAATCTAGAATTGATTTTCGTTTCTGTTAAAAAAAAAGTAACACATTTTATCTAAGCATTACTTAAAAGAAAAATGTACTAAAATGTAAGGATCTGCTTTTCATATTCCTACCTTTTCTGATAAGCAGAAGTCAGATTCAGTGGTGGGAATATTTGTTTTTTGATTTCTTTTATTATCCACAATTTGGAAGGTAAGGGTTGTTCCCATTGTTTTCAAACAAATAGTCTTCAGTGTTTTTACAGCAGCGATTGCTACAGAAACTACAACTCTTGCACTTTTTATCTTGGGAGGATGGACAAAATAAAATAAACTGATAATGCTACAATGAATGATAAAATGATGAAAAAATCTACAGCACAAAAAACAGCGTGAAAAGAAAGACAAGTTTAAATATTGTTGCATAAGAAAGGGATGAAAATAAGACAAGGATGAGAATAAGTAAAATGATAGGCTGGAACATCTGGGAAAGTAAATACAAAAACAAGACAATACTACATTAATCTCAACATTTCAAGAGAAAAAATATGTTCCAGATTATATAATTTAATAATATATATAATATATAGAGTTCCAGATTTCACTAGCAGCACTGGAGGATATGAAGTCAAAATGGCTATCTCAGCAGTGCAATCAAAGCTTTGTCACTTTTGTACATGTATTTATATCGCACTATATATAAAGGGAAGGACTTTTGACCGTTGCCAAAAACCATCTATATATCTTTAACCTTCCCCCTGTGGAAGTTGCTAAATCCCATAGTATTCTACTATTTATGAGAGAGAAGGGTTGTCAGAATGGTATACTTGTTTCTTCCCATACCAGAAATACATTTAGGTCCATTCTTCCATTACACACAAAAGCTTTATATATAAATAATGTTGGTGATTATTAAAATAATGAAATAAAGACTAACAGTTTTATCATGTCATGCGACAGGAAAAGGAAACCTGGAGAGCAGCATCTGATATCGTCACACAATCTCATAATATGACCTGAATTCTAACCTCCTTACCCATTGCCTTTGCCATCTCAATATATTACGTCTAAACATGGTGGTCATTGATAGGCCTTTCCTCCATTAAAACTGGCTAGAATTGTCTTGTTTTAAACATCTAGGTCAGTGATAGTGAACCTTCTCAGCACCGAGTGCTGAAAAGGTTGGGTGGAAACATCTCCCCCACACACACACTTTCATCGGGGCCATGCTCCAGAAAAGCCGAACGTCTGGGTTCTAGCACGCATGCATGCCCAATGATTAGCTGACTGGCATGCATGCACAGGGCGGTTTTTAGCACTGCTGCACATGCAAAGGATCACACTCTAGAAAAGGCGAACTTCCACGTTCTGGTGCATATGCACACCCAACAATCAGCTGGTCAGCACGCATGCGCACACCAGTTTTCGGCTCTGCTGCGTCCAGAAAGACAGCTGATTGTGATGCGCGCATGTGTGCCAGAAACCCAGAAGATAAACAGGCAAGGCCACATGTGCCAGGTGACATGGCTTGTGTGCCACTTTGGGCATGTGTGCCACAGGTTCACCATCACGGATCTAGGCTATTATTCGATCTTCTGGCAAAAAAGTAATCAATAAATGAATGAATGTTTGTGATTCCTTTAGGTTAAAAATACAAACAAATCCTAAAAAAAGTTCTCACGAGACAGCCAAATTTCTCCACACATATTTTGATTTTTTAAATAAAAAATATCAATTTAACAGCTCTAATTGTTTTCAATTCAACAAATCTTTTTGGTATATTATGCAAATCCTCCAATTTGTGTCTAAAAATATCCGTTAATCTCTGCTGTAAATGTGTTATTTTAAAATATATGCTTCCTATTTTAAAATTTTCAAAGCAGTGATTATCTTTAGAATGTATAACCACCTTGCATTACTACAGAAAAGGTAGAGAATGCATAATTTTAAACAATTACAAATATGAGGTTGTTCCTTGATGTTCATTAGCATATAATCACTTCTGCTATGTTACTTCCTTGATTTTACTGTGCAATGATTCTCTCAACCTCTGACAATTTTTGTACTAACAGAGGTCATATTTTGGAGTTGAACAAGGCTGAAGAAGCAGTTTTGCCCAAAGATACACTCTCTCAGCATATTTTTAGCTGACTCCTTTTATCAAGTACTCCAGCAGTTTACCATTATTATTCCCATGAAAAAATGTATATAAGAGATCCTTCCCTCTCAATGGCTTTCAGTGCTTATTTTCCTTTTATTACGTTTTGCTTCTGCAGGTTTAGCATAGCTACACATTTTGGAAGGCCGAAAGTCAAGGCTATTTATGTCCTGTCCACTTCCTCCAACAATATTTTTATGTTCTATCTCTATAACTGTTCTTCCCTCTTCTCGTCCCTCCTCCCCTTCTCCTCCTCCTTCCATTGCATTTTTTTTTAACCAGAGTAACTGCTGGAAAGCAGCTGTTCCTCTTCTTGTAACTATTATTTGCCCACCCTGAATAACAGATGAAAAACAAGTGAACTGTGGCAAGAGCAGAGAGACCCAACAGTAAAAGCCAGAGAGCTTTTGCTAATGGATCCATAATGAAACCATGGATCTTGGCAGGTACCCAATATGCCAAGGCATGATACCAACTTGATATTGCTCTTAGTAACAAATTAGAATTAGGCTACAAGCTGCTGCTTAGCCTTTTCTAATAAGCCACAGACATTTCCATTAAGCTGCTGCTTCTGCCATTCTTAATATCCAAGGGGGAAACAAAAATGATTATCATATTTTCCTGCAAAATCTCAGGCATGATATGTTTACCTAGATGGCTTACAAAGTAAAAATCTACCTGACTCACTGACAAAGGTTCGTCTGCACTTCGTTCATCTGAAGATTTTGGAACTTCTAGTCTGTCGATAAAAGCTTGGAGCTCTTTCCTAAAGGCCTTCATCTGGGCGTTGATCCGATAAAGAAGTTCGTGTTCCCGTATCCGACTGCCATCATCCTCATCATCCATAAGTCCAAATAGATCTCCGTTGGCCACATAAATTCTTGCTTCGGTTATGATAGTGCTTGTGTCCGAAATCAGGCGGTCTATCGTCTTGCCCAAGCGTTCTGCCTCACAGCGAATATCCTTCATTTGCTGACGGTCCGTGAAGCTTTTTTGCCACCCTGTCGGTGTTGGATAGAAGGACCTCGTAGGGGTCAAGCAGCGGATGTTGCGGACCTCCTCTGAGTCACTTTCCCCACCAACAGGCCCTTCTCTTTTGCGATGGGGAGGACGTGAATCATCATCACTTTCTTTTTTCCCTGCATCACTTTCAGCATCGCTGTCCCTGGGGCTGCCTCGGATTCCCAGATGTGAGGCCAGATCATAGCGCTGCATGTTGGACATCAGGACTCTGTTCTCATACTGAAGTTGCATAACTTTACCACTGAGTTCATTGATCTGCAGGCGGGTGGCTTTGAGCTCTTCTTGCAATGCCTCTGTCTTGGCACTGTCATGATGCCTTGAAGTATCATGAGTCCCTGTCTTGTATTTATATTTGTTCAACTCTGCTGTGATGCGCTTATTTTGCTCTTCCACATCAGCCAGGTTTCTTCTCAATAGTTCTGTTTCATCTTCAACTAACTGCAGATGCTGTCGTAACTCTGAGAGAGATTCATTCTGTTCTCCCATTAGGGGATTGGCTGCCCCTGAGAAATCATCTCCTCTTAAGTCATCAAGTTCGGCCTTAAGCCCTCTGTTTTCTACTTCCAGTTCCACTATTTTCCTTCCCAGGATATTGGCTTCTTCCTCAACTAACCTCAGACGAAGTTTCAGTTCGGCTTCTCTTGTGGTAGGTGGGCCTCCAGCTTCCCCCTTTGGTAAGGGACTATCTAAGTCACCATATAACGATCTGTACTTTTGTAGGTCATGTTCAAATCTATCCTTTTCCTTGTCTATTTTGGCCAACTTTTTCCTCATTAAAGTTGCTTCTTCTTTGACAAACTGCAACTGACATTTCAGATCTTCATTATCCTCCTTACAAAAGGGGAGAAAATAAGTAGTCACTTTATATATAAATAAGAATCTTACTTGGCAATTAAAAAAGGAAACCATTGATATTTACAATAATAAAGGTTCCAAATGCCCTTTCTGAGTGTTTCCATGGATTTAGTAGAGACAACATTTATCTGATTCATATTTTCAATACACAGCATTTTGCAACAGCAAGATAGTCCAACAAGTTTCTCCAAGCAGAAATTAGGTGCCCAATTTGGCCGTTCCACACTATGGAGATGCCACGCTATCAGCCCCCTCTACCACAAAGATCCTGCAGGAGAAGAGCAGTCTGGACAACCATGGGATCTGGCAGAGTGAGAGCTGTGAACCATAAACACAAAGCTTTTGCTGTGATCCAGCATAACAGATATAGCGCCCTTGCTGACCTTAATGGGGACACTAAAGAGACAGGTAAAGGTAGTTGTGATAATGATGATTCAAATAAGCAGGGGATCGTGGTCCAAAATGAACTTTCTTTGGAAAGGCAAAATGTGGACACATCAGTCGCACAAGAAGATCAAGGTATGTAAAAAGAGAAGTCACCTTCTGGTTGGTGATTCAATTGTAAGGGATGTAAATTTAGGAAATGATATGGAGGTTTTAAAAGAGGTCAGGTGTCTGCCAGGTGCTACTGCCAGCAGTGTATTCTTAAGCTAGTCAAGAATGCAAGTAAGGACTGTGACGTTGATACTATTATACATCTTGGCACAAATTATCTGTCCCAAAAAGATGTACTTTCTGTGAAGAATGATTTCCAGAGCTTGGGGTATGAACTTAGTAGTATAGATTGTAGGCTTATATTTTCAGAGGTTTTACCAGTATATAAGGAACAAAAAGGGAAGGGCCAGCGTGTAGCAGTTTAATGTGTGGCTAAAGGAGTGGTGTAAAAGGGAAGGGAAAGCTTTGGTTTTATTAGTCATGATGCCTGCAGCTGGTCCAATGAAAAACTGTACAAAAGAGATGGTTTGCACCCATCCAAGAAAGGGACTGAGTTACTTGGCATTAAATTCACAGATTTTCTGGATAAACATTTAAACTGAACAGCGGGGACAGAGAATTAATTGATACAGAACATTTCTGTCTCCAGCAATCTAAAACTCATAGGGTTATCAGTGCATGTAACATAGATGTTTCTGTGGGTAAGATTATCACTCCTGCTGTCAAGCAAAACCAAGCATTTAATAGTGAGTGCCATACCATGTGCATGAATCATACAAGTGGTAAGAAAATAGGGGCAGTCAGGCATAACACAGGTTATGTGGACAGAAAACACAGGGTCAATCAAAATGGACTCAAATGTCTATACACCAATGCACAGATATGAGAAATAAACAGGGTGAAGTAAATGAGGGCAGATACAATATTGTTGCCATTACAGAAATTTGGTGGGATGAAACCCACAAATGGAACATACAGCTATAAGGATTTAAATTATTTAAAAGAAACAGACCAAATAAAAGAGGAGGTGGAGTTGCACTATATATAAGAAATAACCATATCTCTACAGAAATAGAGCGCAACAATGATGAGAACTATATTGAATGCATTTGGGTCAATATTAAAGGTTGGAGGGGAAATGACATTGTCATAGGTCTATACTACAGGCCACTCAACCAAGCAGAGGAAGTAGATGAACCTTTTGTTAATCAGCTAACTAAGGTATGTAGGAAGCACATCACAATAGTAATGGGGGATTTTAACTACCCTGACATCAACTGGGAAACAAACTCTGCACCAAGTGGAAGATCCAACAGATTCCTAACAAACCTAGCAGACAACTTTGTTTCCCAAAAAGTAGAGAAGGGAACAAGGGGATCAGCCATATTAGACTTAATTCTCACTAACAGAGAGGAAATGATAGAAGATGTTGAAGCCATAGGAAACCTGGGGGCAAGTGACCATGCAATATTGGAATTCAACATTATGCAAACACAAGTAGTAGAACAAAGTCAAACTAGAGTCTTGGATTTTGGATTTTTTCAATAAACGTAGAGAGAGCTTGGGAAGAATTCAACGGATGAGAATCCCCAAGGGGAAAACAACTCAAGAAGCTTGGGAAATTTTGAAAAATGAGATTACAAAAGCTCAGTCTAGCACAATATAAATGAAGAAGAAAAATAACAGCTCCCAAAAGAAACCAGCATGGCTGCATAAAGAACTCTTTGACAAATTGAAAGACAAAAAAGTTAAGTATAAAAAGTGGAAAGTGGGGTACCTAACTAAGGCAGAATATCAGCAAATAGCCTGAGCCTGTAAAGATGAAGTAAGGAAAGCTAAGGTTCACAATGAAGAAAAGCTTGCCACAAAAGTAAAAAATAACAAAAAAAAGCTTCTTCCAACAAGAAAAAGGTTAAGGAAACAATTGGTCCATTGCTGGGAGAAAGTGGCAAGAAGGTGACAAACAACAGGGAGAAAGCAGAACTATTTAATTCATTTTTTGCATCTGTCTTTACACAAAGGGATAAAACAGTCTAACCTATCAAAAACAGCACCACAAAAATCAGATTAGGAACACAAGTTGAAATAGGGAAGAAAATGGTAAATGAGCACCTGTCTACCCTAGACGAGTTCAAATCACCAGGACCGGACGGATAATACCCCAGGGTTCTGAAGGAACTGGCAGATGAGATCTCAGAACCACTGAACTATATCTTTCAGAGATCCTGGAGCATCAGGTAACTGCCAGAGGACTGGAAAAGGGCTGATGTGATTCCCATCTTCAAAAAAGGGGGAAAAAATAGATCCAGGAAACTATAGACCTCTCAGCCTGACCTCAATACCAGGAAAGATTCTGGAAAAGATAATCAAGCAACGAATTAGAGAACACCTAGAAGTAAACAAAGTAATAGCCAAAAGCCAACATGGGTTTGTCAAAAACAGATCATACCAGACTAATCTTATTGCAGTCTTTGAAAAAGTGACAAAATTAGTGGACCAGAGGAATGCCGTCGATATAGTTTACTTGGACTTCAGTAAGGCATTTGATAAGGTAGACTATAACCTACTATTAGATAAAGTAGAAGAATATGGGTTGGACAGCATCACCACCAGATGGATTCATAACTGGCTGACCAATCGCACTCAATGGAACTGCATCTACATGGAAGGAAGTATGCAGTGGAGTACCCCAAGGCTCTGTTTTAGGCCCAGTACTCTTCAACATGTTCATCAATGATTTGGATGAGGGAATAAATGGGGAACTCATCAAATCTGCAGATGACACCAAGCTGGCAGGAATAGCCAACACTCCAGAAGACAGGCTTAAGATACAGAAGGATCTTGATAAACTTTAACATTGGGCACTATCTAATAAAATGAAATTCAATGGTTAAAAGAGTAAGGTTCTACATTTAGGCAAGAAAAACAAAATGCACAGCTACAGTATAGGTGGTACCTTGCTCAATAGTAGTAACTGTGAGAGGAATCTTGGAGTCCTAGTGGACAACCATTTAAATATGAGCCAGTAGTGTGCAGCAGCTGCCCAAAAAGCCAACACAGTTCTAAGCTACATAAACAGAGGGATAGAATCAATATCACGTGAAGTGTTAATACTACTTTATAATGCCTTGGTAAGGCCACACTTGGAATACTGCATACAGTTTTGGTCGCCACGATGTAGAAAAGATGTGGAGATTCTAGAAAGAGTGCAGAGAAGAGTAACAAAGATGATTAGGGGACTGGAGACTAAAACATATGAAGAATGGTTGCAGGAACTGGGTATGTTTAGTTTAATGAAAAGAAGGACTAGGAGAGACATGATAGCAGTGTTCCAATATCTCAAGGGTTGCCACAAAGAAGAGGGAGTCAAACTATTCTCCAAGGAACTTAAGGGTAGAACAAGAAGCAATGGGTGGAAACTAATCAAGAAGAGATGCAACTTAGAACTGAGGAAAAATTTCCTGACAGTTAGAACAATTAATCAGTGGAACAGCTTGCCTCCAGAAGTTAGGAATGTCCCAACACTGGAAGTCTTTAAGAAGATGTTGGATAGCCATTTGTCTGGAATGGTATGGGACAGTGATGGCAAACCTTTTTGGCATCGCGTGCCAAAAGCGGGAGGAGCGCAGGGGGTTCATGGGTGGGCGTGCCAAATCCATAATCCTATGCCCATGACCCCGTGCGCATGCGCACATAACCCCCCACCCACTTATCCACGCACATGCAAACCCCACCCTCTTTTGAGTCTGCAATGATCTCATTTTTCGCCCTCTCCAGGCTCCAGAGGCTTTCTATAGGGTTTCCTGCCTAGGCAGGGGGTTGGACTAGAAGACCTCCAAGGTCCCTTCCAACTCTGCTATTGTATTGTATTGCATTGTATTGTACTGCATTGTATTGTATTAAATCTGCCTCAAGATCAAGCATTTAGGAACAGCCTCACAATATATGCTCAGTAAAAAATCCCAAAGCCAATTCAACGTCATTTAATAATGCTAAACAATCCTGAAAACATATAACAGATTTTATACTTCAACACAAAGGAATATACAGAGAGGGGGGGAGGGAAGGAGGGAGAGAGAGAGAGAGGAGATATATATTTTAAAAAATATAAAAATCATGTTTGTTACTTATATATTAGGATTTAGATGCTATAATTTTCTTAATATATAGGTTCAAGGAAGCAATCACGTGAAGTAACCTAATTTTTGACATCTTAAGTATGATTCTTGAGAAAAAGGCACTATTATCAAATAAACAAGTTGGATATTTTTTCAAGAAGATAAAATCATGTTGTTTTTCTCCTTACTATGGTGTCCATTTCAGAGACACTAAAATTATTCATTTTAAATGCAAGAAAATACAATCTCTATAATTTAAATAGCAAATTCAGATTTGTATCTACAGAGAATGAAATAAATGTAGGTATGATAGAGAACAGAATTAATGAAGTCAATTTAGAGCACAAATGTCACAACAATAACAATTTCCCTTTGTTGAAATCCTAAATCTTTCCCTAGCTGTCAGTTAAGGACACATAGTTTACTGCAATGTACTAGGGGAAAATTAAATATATGAAGTCACCTCAGTGGGGGTCTGCTGCTTTTTTTCTGATTTCTGCAAGTCTTTGCTTCCTCTTCTTTTCATGGACTGCTGTAAAAGTTGAAATTAACATTTTACTAAATCTGATGCAATGCAAATCCAATGTGCACGTAATTTTTTTCAGCTGATTCATAAGTCAGAAAAACATCACCTTCACCTTACGTAATATTAGATTTACATTGAATACATAATGTGAAATAAAATCACATTATTGCTTGTCTAGACCAGTGGTTCTCAACCTTTCTTCAGCATAGATCCTCTTTAAATACCTTTTGTGGCTATGAACCATGGCCACGGACCCTCAAAACTTAATTTTATGTCATAAAAAATTTCTTCAAGGCTTTGTGGACTCCCTGTGATGACATCTCAGCCCCCCATGGGTCCGCGGATCACAGATTGAGAACTACTGGTCTGGACACATTTTGAATAATCAAAATATGTGTAAATAGTAAAACAAAAATAGTATAAAAAGACAGAATAAGCAATGGCTTAAGTAAACTTTTCCAAAATGATAAATTCAAGTCCCAGGAAGACCATGTAAAAAGGAATATTAGTTAAACCCAAATGTCTTTTAAACTTGCAAGTTAATTTCTTTCTTTCTTTCTTTCTTTCTTTCTTTCTTTCTTTCTTTCTTTCTTTCTTTCTTTCCGTCTGTCTGTCTGTCTGTCTGTCTGTCTGTCTGTCTTTTTTTCTTTCCCTTTCAGTAGACTATAGGCCTTGAAGGCATGTCATTCTTGGGTCAATCTTTGTTGAAGGGCCCTTTTTTCTCTAATTTCATTGTCAACAAGTCAACAAGTAAATCTTTGGTTGGGGTTACACTCAGAGGGAATCAAAGGAATAGCTAACACTCCCCATCATATATCTACTGGTGAACCTGGACATTGGCTAAAACACCCCAGCGCCTTCCTTCCCCCCTCTTTCACTGCTGCTTCAGCACATGATGTGTCCAATCTTCCCTGCGTTACTCCCAGGATTTTGAATTGGGACTGAAAACCTACTGGTAATCAATGCAGGGACTTCAAGATTTATGTTTCTTTACCATTTTAACCAAAGTTCCTTTGATTTGCAGCGTTTCGGTTTGGAGCCCATTTATTGTTTAAACAACTGGAAACTAAAAAGCATACTGTCCTGTCCTAACTGACAGGTTTAGCACCAGGTTCTGAAAAAGGAGATTTCTAGTCCCATGGTCACAACCATTTTCTGATAAATAAACAACTAAACATGGTCCTCGGATTGTCAGTCAGTCAAATTAGGCATTATATGTTTATCTCAAACACTATAATGCAACTTTTTTCCTCACACATGAAACAGTTATAAACTGGCTACAATCTTGCAGGTTAGTACAAATGCTTTTGTGGGAGTTAGCAAAAGTCAATGGATATTCAATTGCTAGCCTAATAAAATCACAGTGACCTATTTTCATGAACCACAATTTCTGCATGCATTCAGCAATGAGCATCAACTAGACAGTGCTCCAGTTCTCTGCACAAAAACTGGGGCAGTAAAAACAATGGTTGCAAAGTGAATGGTAAAACTACATTTATTTATTTACCGGACTTACTGCATATAACCACCAATCCCATATATGGGACTCTGGGTGACTAACAATATTAAAATTATTTTAAAAATACAAAAAATATAGAACTCCTAGTAGCCAGGAAAAAAATGCAAAGCCACAATAGAACACTAAACATAACCAAGAAACTTCACTCGGGACAAGCACAGAGCCAAGTCTTCAAGGCTTAAAGAAAGTCTTTATGAACAGGGCCCATCTGATCTCCAGAGGAAAAATATTCCAAAGGGTGAAATGTCATGGCTTAAAGAGATTCTCTTCCTGGGCCCCACCAGCTGACATGCCTTAGCTGATGGCCCCCGACCTCTCATTTATGTCAGAACTATTCTGAAGAAAGGATTTCAAAGGCAAGGTTATACAGCTCAGTGATTATGTTATTTCAAAAGATGGCCAAAACAAAAGCAGAGCCTAAACTTAATATCCAGGTGATTTGAAATTAGAACTTCAAATAAAGACTATTGAACCTGAAATAGATTACTGAGAGTAATTATTTAGCCCAGGTAAGTTGTATTGGTTACAGGAAGCCAGATTCCAACTGAATATTAGGAAAGATTTCCTAATAAGAAGATCAATTCTACAGTGGAATCAATTACATAAACAAGTGATAAGCTCTCCTTGGCTGAATGTGTTCAAGGAGAAACTAGGTAGGTATTCATCAGGGCTGTTTTAAATCAGATGCCTGCACTTAGCAGGGTACTGGATTAGATGGATTAAATGTTAATTTCCAACTTCTGGAATACTTACTTCAAGTCTCAGCTATGGCACTCCACAGAATCAAACTTGTCACCTACACATTTTTTCTTGCCTTTTGCTGTCCTCCATCCCTTACTTATCCTTGATTTATCTTAAACTGCCAGTGTCTTAAACTACCAGTTCTCTACACACACACACACACACACACACACACACACATGAGAGGGGGGAGGAGGGGGGATTCAATGCTTTCAACCTTTTAAAGTAACATTATGCTATTATTCCATCTCTTGTATACATGCAGCACAATACACAAATTGAAAAGATAAAGTGTACAACATAACATGCTTTTATTATTTCCCTTTGTCCCTCCCTGTGGATATCTCTGCATATAAAATTCCCCCTCCCTGAAATATTATTCAGAATAAACACATTTTTGAACCAATATCAAAGTAAAACCAATCAAGGTACATTGCTTTTATTTTTTCTTTTGCTTCAATAATAACCCTAATATTATTTCAAGTTGTGAACACAGTGATTAAAAATCTTTGTAAGTACTACTGAAATCTCTTCCTATCAATCTCTATAGCTGTAAAATCCTTCAAAAGATACAACCATTCCCACAATTCCTCAAAGTCCTATTTTCCAATGGAGTAAATCTCCCAATACTGTTGTGTCATAATATTTTCAGGGCAGAATAAGACCCTGATATAGAATCACAATTACAATTATTCTAAATCAGATTAACATAAATCCAAACTGTTGGTACCTTTTCAAATTAATGGGTGATTAAAATTCTTGCATCACGTGTTTCTAATAATTAGGACACACACTATCAATCATATTTTAAATCAATATTAAATTTGCCTCCATATGTTTGGAAGAGAGGAAATAAATAATATATGCATCCTTCAAAATAGGGTGGATGCAATTATCCAAAAAGTGAAACAGGGTCTTAGATTCAATTAAAATTGTTTTTCAATTGTGGGGAATTTAGTATCACTATTACTCAAGATGCTAAAAAGTTAGTCTGATATAAAAGGTTTGATACAAAACCTTAGTACTAGGGACAGCCAACCCAAGTTTGCCATTTACTAGGTGATTTAGGACCAATCAGTACTTTCCAGCCCAGCCTATGTTCTTGTGGAGAATGAGCAACCATCTGTTATCCATTCCACCTCTAGTGTTTGGATCCTTGCGAATAATAGCAATAGCAATAGCAGTTAGACTTATATACTAGACTTATATACCGCTTCATAGGGCTTTCAGCCCTCTCTAAGCAGTTTACAGAGTCAGCATATTGCCCCCAACAACAATCCGGGTCCTCATTTTACCCACCTCGGAAGGATGGAAGGCTGAGTCAATCCTGAGCCGGTGAGATTTGAACAGCCGAACTGCAGAACTGCAGTCAGCTGAAGTAGCCTGCAGTGCTACATTTAACCACTGCGCCACCTCGGCTCTTTCTTGAATAATGCTTGCAGTTATTTGGAAATGATTATTTAAAACAGAATAACAGTTAGTAGGAAAATAGCTATGTGCCTACTTAACATATTTTTGCGCCCCAAAACAGGGCTGTGGAATAACAGAATTGGAAGAGACCTTGGACTGTCCACCCTAAAAATGGGAAAGAGTTCAGTATCAGCATATTCTAATACCTTACACTGAAGAGTTACATAGCTAGCCTCGTACTTCCAAAGAATGCAAAATACCACTAAGTTGTCCATTAAGCTACTTGTGCCCATTGAGGCACACAGGATCTTTTTGTAGATCAATGCTTTGCCATCAATCATTTCATGGAAATGATGAAAAATTCAACTACTCTTCTAATAATTTTATTAACTGTACTAGAAGCAATTATAGAGAGGTCATGAAATATTCATTTTGCAGTACCAAAGCTTTAATCCTGAACATATTTCACCCACATTTTCCCTCCAAGATCAGAGTCCTGCACTCTGCTTCAATAATTAACTTTTCAATGATTATAGTGTGACTTTCTTTTGTACTTATTCTATTGTGATCACAAAAGAAACAAATATAAAGTCAGTGGTGGTGCAGTGGTTAAAATGCAATACTGCAGTCTACTTCTGCTGACTGCCAGCTGCCAACAGTTCAATTCTCACCGGCTCAAGCTTGACTCAGTCTTCCATCCATCCAAGGTTGGTAAAATGAGGATCCAGATTGTTGGGAGCAATATGCTGACTCGTAAACAGCTTAGAGAGGGTTGTAAAGCCCTATGAAGCAGTATATAAGTCTAAGTGCATTATGCTAATGTCTCATATCCTCAAGGTATAGTACAGATTCCTTCACATAGCGCTAATGTTATGACTAATTGAGCCTGGAATTATGATAATAAGCTGTTGCAGTCAGATTCAAAGTTACAATTGTTTTTACAATGATTAAGCAAATAGTGTTCATTAAGCAAGTTCATTCTCCCCAAAGGTCCTTTTTGCCAGAAACTAGCAAAAAAACATTGCAAATCACAATCACATGTGGCTGCAAACAGCTTTTAAAGTGAGCTGGTTGCTAAGAGCCCAAAACACAACCACGTCATAGCCACAGGCTAGGAGTATGGCCATTGTACCTGAAAACGGGTTGTAACTAACTCTTGGAATGTTGATTGTAACTTCAAATAATTGTTAAGCAACCAGCCATAAGTTGAGGACTACCTATAACTGCAATCTAGCCAAACAATTGGGGAAAATCTATACTAAGATATTAAGACACCTAGATATTCCATCAAACACCTCTGACTCTTGAAAATAAAATTCCTGCTTTTACTCATGACAAATATATTGGGGATTAAGATAGAAAATGCTATCATCAACTGCTTATTTTTTACCAAGCTTTGCTAGATCTGTATTATTAGTGGCATCCGTTTTTATTCTGTCTCTATATTTCATTTTAAGAAACTAAATGGCATAGTTTCTCCAAATGAAATCTTGGGCCATTCTCTAAATGTCATGGGTTTTATAAATTTATCTTGCAGAATTCATATGGACTTGTCGTAATATAGCTAATAAACTATGTCAATCAAAATAAAATTAGATATTTAATTAGCAATTATTATCTTGCTTACCAAGAATCACAAATCAGAAAGGACAGAAGATATAAAGGCTGACAAAATGAAAATTCCAAACACTGATATTTAATTAGTTGTACTATCTAATCCAATAGTCATATATTAAAAAAGAGGTTGATATTTAATTTTCCCAAACAAATAAGATCAAGGCAAATAGAAGTTAGCACACTCTATGAAATTCTGAATGCTAAAATATAGTGTGATATGATGTCATGATCCTGGAATCAGCACACGAGCCTGAATATCCTTTAATTAGTTTGTTTTCCAAATGCTGTCCTCTCAATAGCCAGTGTATTGACTGCTGGTGATAAATAGAAAATGCCTTCAGGGAGTAGGCAGAATAGATCTATCATTCAATTATTAAAAGGGGGCTGGGGAGGGGGCAGACAAGTAGAAAACCATTTGTGCTTTTTGATGCACATGCAAAACAAACTTGGTTTTGCATAATTTCAATAAACATAAATGATTAACAAGTGCTATATGTTAACCTTCCCAGTATAATCCTATTTGTCACTGATTTCTGAATTATGTTACAAACTTCTATTGACAATTCAGTAAGTCTGTGAAACAATTGAAGTATAAAATAGGACTAAAGAAGCAAAAAAAAATTCAATCCTTCATTATTTCATTGGTGTTCTCAAAATCCGATACTTATGTTTTACGAATTCGATTGATAGATGCAACATAAATCCATCTGTATAATAAGGATAGAAACATGTTTTCTTATTCAACTTGTGTATACTGTCTATACAATTTGAAAAATCCAAGGAATTGGACTCTGTCATACATCACCATGTGTAGATGATTCCCAAAGATGAACATGACAGCAGAAGAAATAAAAGATCTTGAAGAATATAAATCTTTGCAGAAGTATCAGAGCAAATGACGAAGGAAAATATATGCAATGCAGCTAGAGATAGATCATTTTTACAGCTCTATATTTTCGTTGCTATCCATAAGAATTGAAATAAAATATTTAGTTTTTGTTATGTTAACAACAAATAATGGAAGCCAACTAACCATCATTGGCTTATGATTCATAACTAGATTTTTAGATTTAGATTTTTAGATTTTATTAGTATTTATAGGCCGCCCTTTTCCCTGAGGGGACTCAGGGCGGCTTACATAAAATAAGGAAGGGAGGGTACAGACAATAGACACAAACAATACATAGAAGTAAAATAGTAAGCAACATTCATTCATCATTCGGGTGGGGACAAATTAGCTTTATCCCCAGGCCTGACGGGCTAGCCAGGTCTTAAGGGCTGTGCGGAAGGTCTGGACGGTGGTGAGGGTACGAATCTCCACGGGGAGATCGTTCCAAAGGGTCGGAGCTACTACTGAAAAGGCTCTTCTCCGTGTAGTTGCCAGACGGCACTGACTGGCAGATGGAACTCGGAGGAGGCCTAATCTATGCGATCTAATTGGTCGCAGGGAGGTAATTGGCAGGAGGCAGTCTCTCAAGTACGCAGATCCACTACCATGGAGGGCTTTATGAGTGACAAGTAGCACCTTGAAGCGCACCTGGAGATCAACAGGTAGCCAGCGCAGCTCGCGGAGGATAGGTGTTATGTGGGCGAACCGAGGTGCACCCACAATCACTCGCGCGGCCGCGTTCTGGACTAGCTGAAGTCGCCGGATGCTCTTCAAGGGCAGCCCCATGTAGAGCACATTGCAGTATTCCAGCCTAGAGGTTACAAGGGCCCGAGTGACTGTTGTGAGGGCCTCCCGGTTCAGGTAGGGTAACTAGAGGCAAACTGCTTTTTAAAGGCTAGATTTCATGAATATAAAGAATGAGACAATGTCAATCTCTGACAGCCACTTCAAGTTTTATTCAGTAAGCTAATGCCTACATTACAAAATCAGACACTTCATGTAGCATATCTCACAGACATTTCACCTCTGATATAATGAATTCAATAAATCAACAATCAGAACAGCTGGCAGAACTCACCTGTACAGGAATAGTATCTTAAAACAAAATAAAAATAAAATATTACGCTAGCACAACTATTCCCAAAATGTAGGATATTAGTTATTGTTTCTCAGCACTTGATAGTATCCATCTCTTCATCCCATCAAGACATCAACTAATACAGACTCATGGGACTGAAAATAACTTTCCTTCCACTTCTCTTTCTTTCGTGCCTTATTTACTTTCATACCAAATGCTTACTAAAACATGGAAGATTACATATCATTTTTATGATTTTCAGCTGGCTAAAAAGGGATAATGTTTTCTACTAGGAGTTTAAAACAAACAACTATTCTAAAGAAAAGTAAAATTAAACTACCCCCATTCTTCTAGTTACATATGCAAAAGCTTCCTGATCCAGGAATGGATGCAACTGGCATACAGCTTGAACGTGTACAAAGGACCTCTTAGCCATGACTGCCACCTACTCTTCAGGCAGGAGTCACAAGTCCAGAAGTATGCCCAGAATGGACACCAGATCTGAATGTGGAAATGCAACCTCATCCAGAATGAAAAATGGTAAATTCCTACATACAGGTGGCTACAAAACCCAAAGCCATTAAGTCTTGGCAGGGATGAGCTAAACTCTGTCACTCCCTATCCAAATCCCTACAATCTGTAGACATCAAGACAGGATGTTGGCAGCATCCCTTACATCATCAGGGATGGAGATACATAGTTAGGTAACATCAGCATTCTGATCATACCTCACCCAATGGCTATAATGACTTCATCCAATGGCTTCATGTTAACATTAAATTGGAGCAGAGAGAGTGTCCATTCTCCAATACCCTACAATTTGGGGGCTGAGGGTGGGCCCTAAATATTTAAGTATCCAATCAACATCAACTGATCAACTAAGTGGAACAGGAGCCAAGGTGGTACAGTGGTTAAATGTAGCACTGCAGGCTACTTCAGCTGACTGCAGTTCTGCAGTTCGGCTGTTCAAATCTCACCGGCTCAGGGTTGACTCAGCCTTCCATCCTTCCGAGGTGGGTAAAATGAGGACCCGGATTGTTGGGGGCAATATGCTGACTCTGTAAACCGCTTAGAGAGGGCTGAAAGCCCTATGAAGCGGTATATAAGTCTAACTGCTATTGCTATTGCTATTGCTAACTGAAACTGGCCACTGAAGAAAGAAGAGAACCATCTTAATACAGTGCTACCTATTCCCCCATAGCTGGTCCAGAAAGAAACCATGGTCACTGGTATTGAAGGGTGCCAAGCGGTCAAAAAAAGGAAAGATGGATGCATTATTGTATTCTGCTCTCGCCAAGGTTATCAAAAAGTACTATCAAAGTTGCCTCAGTCCCTTACCCATGCAGAAACCTGACTGGTATTGCACAACCATCTTGTTCGACAATCTTTCGTAAAAATGAAGATTGAATACTGGATAAAAATTATCCAGAATAGTTCATTTCAGGATTGGCTCCTTGAAAAAAAGGGCAGGCCAATGCTTCCTTGAGCGGCAGTGGCCTCATCCCCTCTTTTAAAGAAGAACTTGTCATAACTGAAACCCAACCACAATACCCTCTTGGAAACTTTTACCAACCAAGAAGAGCATAGATGCTCACAATCATAAGGACTCTGCCTGCTTTCTTGGACCAAATAAGTTTGAACTCTACCCAGATAACATGGCAAGACTCTCCCAAGCAACTCCATAGGACCTGTACTAAGATGGACATGCAACTACGAATAAATTTCAGCAATTTTGTCTGCTCTCCTCTGGATGGCCCTAAAAGTGTATCTCAAAGTTCCTTCCATTCAAGAGGGCTGGGCACCCTAAATGGGGCCACCTGTGATCAGCCATATGTGGATGCAATAAGGGTGGGGAAGTATTGATGCTTTGCCATCCTTACTGAAACAAGGTATGCCTGAATAGAAGCTCTCAGTCCTGTTAATTCTTCAAGTTAATTCTTTTTTCGCTACCAATAGTATTCTTGGAATCTCTTGATCCACTTCTCTTCCTCAGCTCTTCCATAAATCTACAGAGAGTGATCAGATCTACAAATGGAGGGAGGCCACATGGGCACAATCTAATACAAGGCCTCTTGAACTTTCCTATTCCAGATGACAATCGAAGCTTCAAGAGGACCTTGCAGCAGGCCCTCAGGAATAACTCCCAGTTCTAACTCCAAGGTCCATCACTCCATCCTCCTGGGGTGGACCATTGAATTTGGTGTCACCCCTCTGGAATGATCATCAGGGCATGACCTAATCAGGACAGGGGAGCTACATAAGAGTTCCCCAAATTTCCAGAGCATATTGCCACTACACAAAGAAGAAAACCAGATGAGGTGTATGTCCACTGTCTAGTATTCGGCCCTAGATGACCTGGGATAGGTCCATAGCTGTCACAATAGTCATGAACTCCCAGGCCACCTCCAAGTCTACTCTCAAGAATGCAGATTGAAGTTCCCTTGGAAAATGGAATCAAGGACTTCAGAGAGGTAGACTATTATGCAGCAGGCAGGGTTTTTCAATAGCAATAGTCCCAATAAATTGTTCAGTATTACTAATCCTATGACATTCATGCAATTCTTTAGTTGCACTTAAAAGACCATCCTGGGTTAAAGACTACAATTTTATATTTTTGAGCAGCATTTTTTTTGCCTTTAATTTTTCTGGAAACCAAAAGCCATTTCTCAAGATTCTCATTTCAAAAACAGATACAATGAATTTTTTAACAAATATACAAAGGCTGAAATGTCTCATCCTTGTTGTATAGGAAAATATCTACTTCTTCAAATTTCATCCATTTCTATACAGGTTTGGTTAGTCTTGTTATGAACCTTGGCTATGCATTTTCATTAATCATTAAAAGAGTGCTTATGAAATTCAGAGAATACAAATTGATAATAGAGAGAACCAACCTCTTTCATCTTGTCAAGTTCGTTTTGCAGAGCTTGCTTTGTAATTTCTACTTCTATTAATTGCTGTCGTAACTTTTCATTTTCATCTTCTGTGGTGGTGCGTTTTTCTTCCACATTTTCCAGCTCATGATGAAGTCTCACAGAAACATCTTTTGCAACCTAAGTGGAACATGATTAGAAACTTACAATAAATCTAATTATAGTCATACAATTATAGAAGCATATTTAGCAAAAAAAATGAAATGGCATAGATATTGTATTATAGAGGTAAGTATTGTATTTCAGTTATATTTCAATTCAATTCTGCTATATCAATATATTATTTTCCCAGTGATTAAAAAAATGGAAATATGACAGGTTCAGTTTGAACATGCAGGAATTTGTTTGATAATTTCTACAAAATTAGAATCTGAATGATTATATAACTGAGATGATACTGCACTTGGAATTCCCAAATCAAGGACCAACCCTCTGTTCATTATTATCAGTGAATATAATCTAACCAAAATTTAAATTTGAAATTCTTATCAGTAAAATATTCTCAGTAACAAATTGACCAGGCATCTGGATAAGTACTACTTTAACAGATGAGAATCATTTTATTGATAAGATTTAAGAAGCTCTCATATGTATTTATTTTTTTAAATGCTTTGTTTCTGGCATGCCACTATAAGATGGAATACTTATGAAGTATGTGAAAATGAGTTGTGAATTTTTTACTAAATTATATGTCAATGTATATTTTTCAGATTTAGTGCTTTCCCCACCATACACATTGATCTATATCTTAAACAATTTAATTAAAAGACAATTAGAACTGTGGTGTCGCAGTGATTAGAATGCAGTATTGCAGGCTATTTCTGCTGACTGTCAGCTTTCGAATCTCACCAGGCTCAAGGTTGACTCAGCCTTCCATCCTTCCGAAGTCGGTAAAATGAGGACCCAGATTGTTGGGGGCAATATGCTGACTGTAAACTGCTTAGAGAGGGCTGTGAAGCGGTATATGTCTAAGTGCTATTGCTATTTGTAACTGTACAACTTGATATTCTCTTCAAAATTTAACAGGCTGTTTCCTGATTTAGGTCTCTACCAATTACTATACCAATTCATTTAAAAAAATATATACATAATTTTATTCTAATATTTTTTTCAAAATAATACAACATAGCTCAGATTCAACTATATTCAAGTACAAACAAAGAAATATGCCATGTTGTAAAGTGAAAGTATCTAGGTAAACTGTTTTATTTATCTAGGCCTTCTCACTCTACCATAAAGATAAATGTTGTATTCTCTAGAACTGATTTATGCAAGGTATTGATGTTACCTGGATGGGTAATAAAACTTCTTCAATAAAACAACCAAGCTCAAAGAGCACCGGGAATACCACATTTCAATCCCGAACTATAGATATAGATAACTATAGATAATTCTCTTCAATTGGAATCATCACATTACTGTATGCTATTTGTCAAATTTATTTGTAAGATACTGCCTATCTTACTCTCAGGGTGACTTTGTGTTAGTTATTCTGTATTAGTTATTTATCTATTAGCATCCCGTGAGCAAATTTAAACTTTAAAAACTATGAGGCTTAAATTCCCATCTGGTCAGATATAAGCATCACTTACAAGAGCACTGATTTCTACACAGGTATGCATGAGAATGCTTTTTTGATCTAGTTCTTCTATATCAAATACAAAAAAAGAAGTGTTGGAAGCAATCATGAAGCTTTTATTTGCCAGAAAGATGCAACTGTGATTCATTTGCTTTTCAAAAAGCTGTCAATAAAATGCTAGCAATAAAAATAAAAATAATTTAATTGTCTGACAGCCTTACTACAAAAAAATCATAAAATTATAACTATATACCTCATTTTTATAAATATTCTAAAGATAAAGTTTAGATGCAAATCTGGTAAGGAAACGGGAAAATCTGTTTTACTTGTATCAAGTAATAGATCTATGTCCTTGATATTTTGATCAATTAACCACATTTATATTTTCCTATTGTGTTAAAGCATTTGTAGTATATTATCTACTTTTTCATATATTTAGATTAGAAGGAATATGTGAAGGAAGGTATGTGTGTCCCAAAAAGTTCAAAAAGGTTTCATTTCCATATAAAGTCACTCCTTTAAATAAGGATTGTGGCTCATATCATACAAAGGATCTTGAGAACAACTGTAAAAGCAATGGAGCTCAGAATACCTGGGGACTCACTCTCCAATTACTGGAAAAGGATAAATATACAAACAAGAATAATCTAAAAACAGACATTTTGCATTTAGTTTTTTTTAGGAAAGATCTCATTAATGTTCTATCACTTTGCCAACTTCGAACCCAGAAGTACCTTCAGATCCTGCTCCAAACTACGAAGAAGTTCTCCATCAATCTCTCCAGTTTGTGCATAACGAAGCCTTTTGCGCTCTGCCTTCCGAAGACGATACTGTAGAATCCTACAATTTTTGTTAGCCCTCTCCAATTCATGACGCATTTCCTGTAGCTGGCATGCATCCTCTTCAAAAAAGCTGTCCCTCATCTCATCCATCTCAGTTCTCATCTCATCTATCTCATTCTGGCATCCAATGAGAAGAGGTAGAAACACATTATACAATGGTACTTCGTATAGTTTTTTTAAAAAAGAAAAATGAGATTTAAGATAATTTATAGGCATTATATGCATTTTTTCAAGGAAATTGAGATTTAAGATTACACCAATATATCAGTTAATCCCTTGTGCATACTGAATGAGTATTACCATGCTTTGACACCCGTATCATTAATCTACAATAAAATCATAGTAGGTATTAATTATCCAATCTTGGCATCTGAAGTCCAAAGTATGTGTCAGTTTATCTATATGAGGATACTATAGATATTTCAAATCCACAACACAATATCAGAACTTAAAAATGAATGATGGTAAGCAATGTTATCAATAATCGTACAGTATAGTTTGATTTTTAAACAGATCTTTTAAACCTATTATTTTCTCTGCAGTAGAAATAAACTGTGGTGTAAAAAAGTATTATGTTCTGAAAAATAAAATAAAATAATATTTTATTCAGTATTCTTTTTAACATGCTAGAACAAGATCGTTTCTCAACATATCAATCATTAATCATTTTACAAAATTGACCGTTGTCTTACCTGAACGGTCCTTCTATGGGTGCTGCGAAGGGAATCCAATCATGGGTTAACTTAGCCTTCTAGCCTTGAGACTGAGTATGCAAATATCAAAGTTACGCCTCCTCTGACTGGACTTCCGTTTCCTCCCCAGTTCTTATTACGAAGTCCACCGAAGAAGCATTATGTCAATCCTCAAACAAGCCGCAAGTCATCCGGCACTACGGAGTCAAGTCCAGTCAGTAACAAGTCAGAGAGTCACAGTCAATGGAGCCCTGACCAGCCGAAGCTGCGGGCGGGTTTGGATTCCCTTCGCAGCACCCATAGAAGGACCGTTCAGGTAAGACAACGGTCATTCTCCTGTGTGCTGCTCCGGGAATCCAATCATGGGATATATCAAAGCAATGAACTCCCAGGGCGGGAGCTAGGCTGGTCAGGCTCCTCCGCAGACGGAAGGACCCTTTGCAACACTCTCCGCCCAAAGGACGCCTCGGCCGAGGCGAAGACATCAATCTTGTAGTGGCGAATAAAAGGCGAGGGGGATGCCCAAGTGGCCGCCCTGCAAATCTCTTCCACAGACGCTTGCGTCGCCCAGGCCGCTGTGGTGGCCGCACTCCTGGTGGAATGAGGAGTGATTCGCCTTGGAACCGGTCTGGAGTGGGTGTCATACGCCAACGCAATGCAAGCTTTCAACCATCGGCCGATGGTGTGGGAGGACACCTTCTGTCCCATTGAAGATGGCTGGAAGGAGACGAACAGGGCCTCCGATCTTCGGAACGACGCCGTGCGCTTCACATAGCGACGAAGAGCCCTGCGCACATCCAGATGGTGCCACTGACGTTCCCGCGGATGAGACGGGTGAGGACAAAAGTCCGGCAGGACAAGTTCTTGAGTTCTGTGAAACAACGAGTTTATCTTTGGAAGAAAGGTCGGATCCAAACGAAGCACTACCTTGTTCGGGTGGAAGATGCAAAGATCTGCACGAACCGAAAGGGCTGCTAGCTCCGACACCCTCCTGGCCGATGTTATGGCCACCAGGAAAGCCGTCTTGAGTGTCAGCAAGCGGAGGCTGATGGAATGTAGAGGCTCAAAGGGGGCAGCTGTAAGGGCCCTGAGAACCAAGGTCAAATCCCACGTGGGATAACGATGTACCGTCGGCGGTCGTAAGTTGGAAGCACCCTTAAGGAAGGTTCGAACTCGCAAGTGCTGGGATAAGGAGCGGCCTTGGCCACCCCCGACCACCGTTGACAAGGCTGTGACCTGCCGGCGAAGTGTGTTTGGTGCCAACCCCTTGTTGAGGCCGGACTGCAAGAAATCCAGAACCTGGGGCACCGAGGCCTTGATGGGATCGACCCCGGTGCGTCGGCACCAGCGGCAGAAGGCCTGCCAGGTAGCTTCGTAAATACGGGTAGTCGACGGGCGACGGGCCGCTTGAATTGTAGAGATGACTTCGTCTGAATAGTGGAGGGCCGCTAGCATCTCCCGCTCACGTGCCACACGGCTAACTGCAACAGCTGAGGGCCCGGGTGCCGGAGAGCCCCTTGGTGGAGCTGAATCTTGTCGTCCGGGATCCTCCAAGGACGCGAAACGGACAGATGGACGAGGTCTGCGTACCAGGGACGTCTGGGCCACATTGGAGCGACCAGCAGCACTTCCGCCTGTTCTGTCAAGATCTTCTGAATGACCGACGGAAGGATCGGGAGAGGAGGAAAGGCATAGAGAAGGCCGGCCGGCCAACGGCTGCGTAGAGCGTCTACCCCCTCCGCCCCCGGAGCCTGGTATCGGGAGTAAAACCGGGGAAGTTGTGCGTTGTGCGGGTGAGCGAACAGATCCACCTCGGGCAGGCCGAAGCGGCGAGAGAGCTCCTGGAAGAGAATGGGGTGGAGCTGCCACTCCCCCTGATCCACAGTCGCTCTGCTCAGCCAGTCCGCCTGAGTGTTGGCTTCGCCCGAGATGTGCTCCGCCCGAATCGATGAGAGCCTGGGCTCCGCCCAATGGAACAACCTTTCCGCTTCCAGCATCAGAGCTCTGGACTGCGTTCCCCCTTGGCGGTTGATGTGAGCCTTGGAGGCCACATTGTCGGTCAGGATTAACACATGGTGATGAGATACAATGTCCCGAAATTCCAGGAGAGCCAGACGGATGGCCCGCAACTCCAGCCAGTTTATGCTGTTCGCCAGCTCCTGATCCGACCATCGACCTTGGGCCACCTTGTCCAGGGCATGGGCCCCCCATCCGAATAAGCTGGCGTCCGTTGTAACTTGAACTCGGTCCGGCTCCTTGAATGGACATCCCCTGAGGAGCCTGGACGACATCCACCAATGCAGGGACCGCCTGGCCTTGCCCGGGAGCTGCACCTTGATGTGGGAATGACTGGTATGCGCTCTTTGGAAGGGCAGCAGGAACCACTGGAGAGGACGCGCATGGAACCTGGCCCAGGGCACCACGCTGATGCAGGAGATCATCTTCCCTAGCAGTTTGGAAAGCGACAGCAGCGGTACTCGCCGATGGGATAGCGCATGATGCGCTAGGCGGTATATGCTCTGCCTCCTTTCCGGGGACAGGAAAACCTCGCACGACATCGAGTTGATGGTGGTTCCCAG
Organism: Thamnophis sirtalis; assembly: GCF_051295495.1. Lineage (NCBI taxonomy): Eukaryota > Metazoa > Chordata > Lepidosauria > Squamata > Natricidae > Thamnophis > Thamnophis sirtalis. The sequence continues at coordinate 61,642,993 of NW_028261386.1, read as the reverse complement.
ATGAAGGAGGGACGTGGTTGGGCGCAGGTGGCTCTTGGGCAGATTGAGGACAAAGCCATGGTCCCGCAATGCGTCCATCGTGACCTGTAGGTCTCGGAGGGCCTGATCTCGAGAGGACGACAGCACCAACACGTCGTCCAAATAACAATTGATGCGTATTGGAATTGAGCGAAGGGAGGCTGCCAATACCGCCAGAAGCTTGGTGAACGTGCGCGGGGCCGAGGAAAGGCCGAATGGCAAGGCCCGGTATTGATAATGACGGCCGTTGAAGTGAAACCGCAGGAACTTCCGATGTGCCGGATGAATGGGCACATGGAGGTACGCTTCTTTGATGTCTATGGAAGTCATCATGTCGCCTTGGCGGATGGAAGCCAATATGCTCTTCAGAGAGTGCATTTTGAATTTTTGGTATTTGATATACTGATTGAGCTGTTTCAAATCTAGGATTGCCCTCCATCCCCCGGAGTTCTTTGGTACTAGGAACAAGATGGAATAAAACCCTAGGCCTCCCTGCCCTTTGGGAACTTGTTCTATGGCCCTGATGGTGAGAAGATGAGATATCTCGGTGTCCATAAGGCGCCGCTTTGACGGGCACCTGGGCACAGGGCACCTGATGAACCTCCTCGGGGGGATGGATAGAAATTCTAGCGTGAGACCCAAACTCACTACTTGAAGGGCCCAGGCGTCTGACGTGAGCTCCGCCCACCGGTGGGCGAAGGCCAAGAGACGTCCTCCTATGGGCCCTACCTCCTGCGAGTCAGCGGTATCTGCGAAAGGATCGGTTGCCCGCTCCTCGGAATGACCGTCTACTCTGCGCCTGACTCTGCTGGCGCCCCCTGTCTCTGGCCCCGGCTCGGTCCTGGCCACGGTCCTGTGCCTGGGAGAACCCCCTGGTATAGTTGGGGACATAGGGGGCAGAGGTAAACCCCGAGTCCCCAGACCGAAAGGGCTGCCGTCTACCATAAGGCTGTGGCCTTCTGGCCACACGGGCACTTGTGGAGGGAAGCACCCTACGTCTGTCCCGAGTCTCAATGAGAATTGGATCCAGCACTGAACCAAACAAGGCCCCGCCCTTAAAGGGCGTGGATGCTAGACGCCACTTGGATTTGATATCAGCTTGCCAGTGGCGGAGCCAGAGCAAACGGCGAGAAGCCACATTGGAAGCCACGGCTCGGGAAGCAAACTTTGCCGCGCTAAGGGTGGCATCAGCAGAAAACTCTAGGGCCGCTATCAGTTTGGTGACATCCTGATGGAGGCGCAGTTCCTCCGGATCCAGCCTTTCCTGTAGCTGTCTCAGCCAAACTAAAGAAGTCCTATTAAAGAAGGAAGCTGCAGTGGCTGATCGCAAGGCCCACGCTGCTGCCTGATGAGTCTTGCGAAGGACCGATTCGGCCTTGCGGTCCTCGGCCTTCAATCCTTCCGAAATTTCAGAAGGAATTAACGCCGGTGAAGCAAGAGCAGCTATGGGAGCATCCACTGTGGGAAACTGCAGGAGGGCCTCCAACTCTGGGGAAGATGTGAAAAGCTTCCTATCACCAGACCCAGGGGGCTTAACCGCGGTCGGCTCATCCCACTGCTTTTGGATCAAATCAAGAAAAAGCTTGGGAGATGGGATAAAATCCTGCAGAGCCACCTGCTCAGCAAAGAGCCGCTCGGTGGCATCCAGGCCCACAGCAGCACTTTCTGCAGAAATTGCCTCCCCCATGTGGGTGGTAGTCTTGGCCTTATATAGCAGGGATTTGAAAAGAGTGTGCCTGAAAAGCCCAGGGGGCGGAGGCTGGTCCACAGGAAGGCCCTCGTCACCAGAGAGTTCCCTATCCTGGATTTCACCTTCCTCCACTAAAGGAGACTGTGCGCTAAACACAGAGTGTAAAGGGGAAGGAGGATCAGTTTGCAGAATGGAAGAATCCCCTTGTACTGCTTGGGGAGCCAGGCCTGAGTAGGCCAGAGTAGGCCTGGAGACCTGGGATCTACGTGCTAATTCCGCATCCACCCCTCTGGAAATAGCCTCTGAGATCATGCTGTAGAATTCAGCAGAAAGGCCCAAATCCTGGCCCTCCAGAGGCCTGAGGCCTGCAGCTGTGGGGGTGAACGTGGCAGAGGGCCCAGCGCGTGGAGGTGAACGAAGAGAAGCCCCACTAGCCTCCGAAATAATTGGGGGAGAACGAGGCCCGAAAGCCCCTACCTCAGGAATAGGGCCCTGGGGAAGCTGAATATCAGGAGACCAACCCTGCTCAACAACCCTCACCGGAGACACAGGCTGCTGAACCAAAACCGGAGGGGAAGAAATGGGAGCCCCAGATGCCTTGGGGGGAACTTTGGCCTTGTCCTTGCGCTTGTGCGACTTATCCCGAACAGTAGATGAGGCTCGAGGCCTACTAGTAGAGGCCCTGGTCGCGGCCCTGTTGGGCCCAGGGCTGGCCCCTCCCTCGCCAGGGGAGCGGGGCTCAGAAACTGGCCGGACAGTACCTTGCAATTGATCAGCCATGATATGAATTTGAAAGAGCTCAATCAGCGAGACAAAGGAATGCAATTGAAAGCACTTCGCCAAGAACGCCACGTGGAAGCAGAGACCAAGAGAAGCGACCTCCTCCCTGAGTCAGCAAACTCGAGTGAGGGAAAAGGGAGGGGCGGAAGCAGTGCGCAGACTCAAGCGCGCGAACAAAATCTGCCTTCTCATCCCAGGCGTTAGAGCGCATGCGTGAAAAGCGCTTCCAAATAAGGTCACCGGCTTCAAAGGCGCGAAATTCAAAGGAACCGCAGGGGAAATTCCCAAACAGCCGATCCGTATAATCCTCCGGCAGCCGCTCCAGCGAGGGCACAAAGGAGGGAGGCGGGGAGGGGGGGAGCCCGCTCCGACAAGCCAAAGCCTCGGATCTGACCGCGCCCGCGGGCGGGTGCTATCCGGCAGGGGTGGCAGCGCTGGGAGACTCAGCTTCCTTGCGCGCTGATGATAAGGGAGGGCAGGCGGAGAACGCCCCACTCCAGCTGCAGCGATCCGATATCGCTTTAAGGGAAATAGCGAGGGAGGAATCTGCTGACAGCAATCTGCCGCTTTACCTCCAATCCAGTAAGAAATCCACAGTGAAAAACCAAGTAATTTCATCCTTAACCCTGAAATATTAGCAATTAATCAAGAGAGCGTTGAAAATAAGTCTCGTAGGCTTGACTGAGTAATAAGGACTGGGGAGGAAACGGAAGTCCAGTCAGAGGAGGCGTAACTTTGATATTTGCATACTCAGTCTCAAGGCTAGAAGGCTAAGTTAACCCATGATTGGATTCCCGGAGCAGCACACAGGAGAAGTACGCAGTAATTGAGACGCATGGACCAGAGAAGCACAGCTGCACAAACAATGTGTCTTTTTCCACCGTAAAAATTACCTACAGAAAATCACAGGTTGGGCTATCACACTCCTGTAAATCTTAAAATGCTTTGTTTAAGTTGGTTTGGAATGCCATATGGGCCTATCCATTGTGGCCTGCCATATAAAGGACCACAATGATTCCATGCAAATGGATAAGGCCCAGGGAAAAAACCCATAGCTTTAAAACATCTTATTTATCATATCTGAAATGGTCCAGGCCACACTTCAACATCTATTAACAAATTGGGGGAAAGGGAAGGGTAGAAGCCTCACCTCTAGAAAACAGAAAGGAGAGTTTTGACCGATGATATTCCTGGGCAATACGTGATGTGAGGTAGGGCAAGCAACATTAATACTCCCCCACCACCACCAAACGCAGCTAGGAAAACAGATGGACGAAGGGCCCTATTTGCTCAATTGCTCGCCTGTAATGTAATATGGGTTCTTGTTTGGAGAATAAAAGATCCCCCATCCTCAATTCAGCCTGTGCCACACCTTTCTCCCCCCCCCCTCACCACCACCTGCCACCCCCGTTCACCTTGAGGGTGTCGTTCTCCTCCCGCAGTTTCTCCACCTCCTCCAGCAGTTCCTGAGGCCGCCGTGGGTTCATGCTGGGGACGCCATCCGGGGCCCGGCCACGGCCATTGCCCTCTCCGACTCCTCCCGGCGCCATTGGCGAGGGGGTGGAAGAAGAGGGGGAGGAGGAGGCGGCGGCGGCCGCGGAGGGGGCACCGCCGTCCAGGTCGCCTCCTGGGCTTTGCATCTGGGTTGCCGCGCCACCCTTTTCTCGAACGGGAGGTGTTCACTTTGCAAGCATCCTTGTGCTTGGCTGCCGCCGACGCCCACCCCCCCCCCCACCCCGCGCCGGGGCCCAGCCCAGCCCAGCCCAGCCCTGCCCAGCGAGAAGATGGAGAAGCCGGGCCGCCTCTCTCGCCCGCTACAAGAAGCCGCTTCCAGTTGCTGGGCGACACAGCAGAAAGACAGTGTCCCCCCTTCCACCCCCCCTCCACACACACACCCTCCGGCTTTGCCCCGGTCCCGTGTGGCGGCTGACGGCGCTGCGAGCTTGACGTGTCTGTGAGGTCTCTGCCGCTTGGCGGCGGCCTGTCCCCTCCCACTCCTCCTCCTCCCCCACCCTCAGCCCAGCCGGGATGCGGCCGTGACTGCTGCCGCGCCGGTAGAGGGTGCCCGGCAATGGGGTTCTGGAGGCAGTCGCCGCCGCCACAACAACAACACAGCTGCCGGGGCGTCTGTGCCCGGGGGGCGGTGATTAACAGCTGGGGAGAGGAAGGCGTCGCGCGATGGAAGGGATGCCCTCGCAGCTTCTCCTTTCGGCGGCTGGAAGGATGGCAAGCGGGTCCAGCAAAAGCTCCGTCTCTTCCCCTCTTCCTGAGATGCTGGCTGTCGCCGTTTCCCTGTGGGAAAGGCCCGGCTCTTTTCCAAGTCCTGCGCGTTGTCTGAGGGCTTGCGTGGAAATCACTGCAGTACCGTTTTAGAGACAAACTGCTGAACCTAAGGCAAAGTTTGAATCCCTCGTATTTAATCCCTGTTAAAACAACATTCTTTGGACTAAGTCGGTGACACTTCAGAGTCGCTGGTTTTAGGAATCAATCTTCTTTGTTGCAGGATTTCTTATTTATTTTGAAGGGAAGGTCTGTGGTGCTGAAGGAACCGATAAAACTGTTCTTTTTTATCTTCAAATTCTTTCAATTAAAAAAGAGTGAAGCTAGTGTGCTGTAGTAGAGCACCTGCTTCAAGCATCAACTGTCTTTCCAAAAAATATTGCCAGGCCTCACGTGCATTCTGGAAGCAATTTGGATACATAAAAATGAAAGGGGGCTGTATTCCATTGTTTTGTTTTGGAATCCATCTATTTCAGAAAAAGAGAAAGCAAGAGTGATACAGGACTTTTGCATTCTAGTATGGAAATGTTGCTTAGCTTTATCTATCAAGGCAACAATTCTTTGAAGATGGCCAACAGGTTCCACCACAAAATCGCGGAGGACAAAATCGCGCTCGACGAAAGCGCGCATTTGACGTCATCACAGCGCGACGAAAACATCGCGCTGTGATCGAAAAATGTAAAAATAAAGCTAAAACCTTACCCTAACCCCCCCAAACCTAACCCTAAACCTAACCCTAACCCTAACCCTAACCCTTAACCTAACCCTAAATCTAACCCTAAACCTAACCGTTAACGTAACGCTAAACCTAACGCTAACCCTTAACCTAACGCTAAACGTAACCCTAACGCTCTAAACCTAACCCTAACCCTTAACCTAACCCTAACCCTAACCCTAACCCTAACCCTTACCTTTATGTGAATCGGCTTGCTTTAATTTTAATTTTATTTCAATTTTTAATTTTTTTCGTCGCGCTGTGATGACGTCACATGCGCGCTTTCGTCGAGTGCGCTTTTGTCCTCCGCGGTTTTGACGGGTCACGGGCCAACATGCTTGAGAACAGCAAATGTGCTCTCACAACCAAATGATTGGCACCATTCTATTTATTCAGAAGATGCTGAAATAATATTAGTCTAATATTAAATATTAAGATTATATAATATGAATATAATATGAAACTTGATTAGTTCTAGAAGTGAGTTACCTGCTAACAAACTTTGCAATTTTCAGGAAAGACCAAGCTTTAATGGTTAGAATGACAACCAAGGATTTGGATGACCTACATACAAATCCCTACTTTGCTTTGAAGTTCACAGTATAGCTTTGACTTGGTGATAATATCTCAGCCTGACTTAGGGTAAATCAATGCCCTAAAAGAGAGAACAATATATTATTTCAAGTTCCTAGAAAAAAAGACAATATATAAATGTCTTAAGAGTTGGAGAAATACTGTTACACTTCTTTTATTTATTTAGTTATTAAATTTGCTTCCCAGAGTTGTTTTGTTACAAGATGTATGGCAAATAAATTTAATAAATAAATAAAATGTAACAGTATTTTTTCAACCCTAACCCTTGGACATCCCACTTTTTAGAGTCTCCAATCCAATGATGAATAATGTAGCCTAGCAAAATAATATCTAATACTTCATAAATAAAACCAATTTATTGAAAATGGTATCAGGTCAAAAGGCGACACATATATATTAAATGTTTATCTAAATATAGAAACCCTTCTACAAATTTCATTACACATATTATTTCACTTCTTCACAAGATAAGGAGTCCTAATGACAACAGTGCATCACAACTAGGATTTTCTAATTCAAAAAGGGAGAACACTTACTGTATTTATTATGGATGTAAATTTACTGTTAGTTAATACATTTATATTTTAATGCTATATTGTTACAATAACTTAAAAGATTGGAAAGGAGACAGGTCAGTCATGAAAAATTCAGAGGAAAAAAAGTACAATATTGAGAAGAAATAAACCATAGTTGAGTTCCAGCTTCAAAAGGAGAGAAAGGGTAATGGAAAAATAAGAATTTTTATAAGAATTTTGAATTGTAGAATGGGAAATTATAGGACTGGATAAGTTTGATTGTGTAAGAAGAATCCCTTTGTTGTTCAGGCAAACTTTCCTTGTGTTGCAGTTTTCTTATTTGGTCTGGTCAATTGCAGGGGCTGGATCTCTCAATTTCTTTCTCCTTTCTTAGCAATACTTCCTTTTCAGGAAGGAAAAGATTAGGGGTTTTGTTTATTGGCAGGAATAATTTATTTGGGTCTGAGAGGACTATGTAAAGTGGGGAACTGAACTTTGTGTTATCATGTAGATCAATACTTTTACTTAGATGAAATACATTTGGGGCTTTATTTTTTTTTTGTTTCAAAATTTCCTTTTAAGTAGAATATTTTTTTCAGCTTGGAAGCCTAATAATATTTTATTAAGATGATGAAGCTTTGTGGAAGATTTAAATTCATCTTGGCAGGAAGATTATCAACATGTAAAGATTATGTGGTATTGTGAAGTTAGCCTTTTCTAAAAACCATTATTAAAAAAATTAAAGAAAATATACTGAAACATACCATTAATGTTGCATGAAATACATAGTTTTCAAAATCAATGTTGTGGCAACAAATTTGAAGAAAAGTATTTTATTACTATCTAGTGAATGTACCAGGTTGAAAGATGTGCATATTGCAGAATGTATGGAGATGGGATAATGCCAAATTTACTTGCAAAATGTATGTACAGGTCAAGAAACCACAACAAGGACAGAACATGGAGTAACACACTGGCTCCAGATTGGCTAAGCAGTAAGGTGTTTACTCTCCTCTTATTTATTCATGCCATATATATTAAAGGAAACTTGGTTGGAAGAAGATAAGCATCCTTTTAAAACTGAGCTTCTGGTGTGTTGATGATGCTACTCTGATGACCCTACACTGATAGCAAAAAATCAAAATAGCCACAAGCTCTGATAATAAAAGTCTAAGAACACAGCATTCTGGCTGTGGAATTCTGCAGGTGGAACTCCACACATCTTAAAATTGACAAAGTTGAGAAATATTGATCGAGACAAGAGAGCTGAGTTCAGAGAACATCTTCAATAAACAAGCAGAAGGTAAGTAAGAAAAGAAAGCCTAAGAGTTGAAATAAAAATAAGGATACCCTGTACCATCTCACATTCAAACTTTTTGATATGGCTAAATACAATAAATAATTCTTATCAAATACCCTTTGTCTCTGGAGAGAGCTTGATACATGTCATGTCTCTGTTTTAGACATGTGGACAGTTTCACAAAGTACCATTGGGATTCAAACAGATGATTATCTGTAGGGTAAGATGTTCACAGACTCCAAAGCTATTCTGGGAAATTGCAAGTAATCCTTGGTTTAGGATGGCAATTGAGACCAGAATTGCCATCACTAAGTGATACAATTGTAAAATATGACATCAGATCTACACATATAAAAACCACAGCCATCTACAATGTCTTACTTTGTATTAAGTTTTGGATACCAGATACAATATATGTCTGTGGCACGCGCTAAACTTAATCTGCTCAGGAGAAATCTCAAACCTCAATCGATTCATGGTGACCAGATGTATGCCCACTTGACCACAAATCATTTTCAGCCATTCATAATGAAATGACAAATGGAGCTCAGATACAAGGACATCCATGGGAAGTATTGACAAGTCTATCCATGGAAGGTAATGGTAATACTTTTTGTCCTTGAACACTTGATCACAAAACTTTGTATATTTCTGCTTTAGTAAAAGTTAATATTTTTGTGAGCTATTTCATTTTATTTTTAAATCCCACTTTCTCAGCATTCTGAAAAAACTGGTTTATATATCATACCTTCTGTGTCATTTAATTTTTCATGTTTAACTCAGAAAAGTATACAGATTTGGAGCTAACATCCAAAATAAAAACTATTTGATTGTTATTTTATCATTTTCAGTGTAAACTTTATATATATATCTGGAATATATATATATCTGGAAACCAGCCCTGGTCAACAAATGAACCCCACCCACCACCCAGGTCGGACACACAGCCAGCACCTCAGCCACACAGGATGATACGAAACAGCCAACCAATCTACAAACATCAACTCCATCTACCAATCAGGATGCAACTACACAGCCAATCAACCCACTTACAGCAGCAAAGCCAGCACTCCACACACCCCCACCATAATTTATAGAAAAATGGCAGCTCTGACCATGCTTTACTCGCAGAAGCACGAGGCCGAAAACACCAGCCTGAAGATGGTGAGTGGGACCTCGCCAAAACATTGCCAAGACAATCTCAATCTCAATCTGTATGTATGCATGTATATGTATATATACATATACATGCATACATACAGATATATATATAGTCAGTCACCTCGAGGCTGGATTATTGTAACGCGCTCTACATGGGGCTACCCTTGAAAAGCGTTCGGAGACTGCAGTTAGTTCAGAATGCGGCCGCACGGGTGATAGTGGGTGTGCTGAAGTACACCCACGTTACACCTATCCTCCATGAGCTGCACTGGCTACCTATTGGTCTCCGGACTCAATTCAAGGTGTTGGTTATCACCTTTAAAGCCCTACATGGCTTAGGGCCAGGATACCTTCGAGACTGCCTGCTGACACATACCTCCCAGCGACCAGTAAGATCCCATAGATTGGGCCTCCTTCGGGTGCCATCGGCCAAACAATGTCGGCTGGCGGGCCCTCAGTGGAGAGCCTTCTCGATGGCTGCTCCGACTCTTTGGAACCAGCTCCCCCCAGAAATCCGGACCATACCCACTCTGATGGCCTTCAGGAAAGCTATTCCGGCAGGCCTGGGGCTGTTGAGGTCCACCCCGACTAGAATGAATTTATGAGGGATGACTGTTGATTTAAATTGTATTGTTGTTATGTTTATATATATATATATATATTTTCTTGTAAGCCGCCCGGAGTCCTTTGGGATTGGGCGGCATCTAAAAGCTTTAAATAAATAAATAAATAAATAAATAAAATAAATATAGATATATAGATATATAGATATATAATTTAAAAATTTTTTTAAAAAAAATATAAGAATGAAAATATCTCCTGAAAATAAATTAGGGCTCTCATAATCTAGTTTGAAGTCCCCCTTTACAGACAGAAAGGACTTCCTAAAAGGAAACAATGTTTCAGATAAAACAAAAATCCAGAAAATGAGGGGATGGGAAGGGTCAAAAATGTCACAAAGAGATAGTCACAACTGTTCATTCAAAAACATACATTTTTTACATGCATAGCACATAGGATGCATATAAAAAGGGAGTGGAACTTTAATCGTGTTTGTAGCGGCTGCCTTATCTTTTTTGTCCCTGACCCAGTTACTTGCATTTCGATTTACTAATGTTTATCTACAAAGAGGCAAATGCATATTTTATATTTATACAGCAAGTGACAGGTGATGCAGAAATATATACAAATAGTGAGCTCAAAGAAGTCTGAAATACAACATTTCCATAATCTCTTCTTACCATGCACAAACTTGTCAGCAGTGTTTCTTCCTAGAGACATGTGGGAAACTGTTCATATACATTGCCTTCAACCTCCAATAACCTACTAAAGTCAGAGAGGAGAGCTATTTTCCTTAGAGGTCTGCATGATTGCCAGCAATATATATCCAAATCTGAATGCACACTTTTTCACATAGAGTGATTTAACTTCTTAAAGGAACCATTAGCATTCACTAATTACTGCCTGCTTCTTTGTTTCTTTGTGAAATGCTATTATCAGCAGAAGTATTTGCTTTCTCATATAAAGGACATATTATTAGTTTGATTATAAAAAGTTATCCTATATTGGCAGAAAAGCAGATGCTAAGAAAGTATGAGTTGGAGTAATATGTCAGAAGGCAAGTTCTGCACAAAATATTTCTTTTTTATATTTCTTTGGAATTGTTCATGGGATGAAAGTATATGCAGTGCAGTTCATTTTTCTATTTTTTGCCTTATGGCCCAAACGCCCACTTTTTATCAGCTATTCCTTTAATAGTGTCATAAAAAAATCCAGGATCACCATCAATTCAATTTCTCAAAAATTGCCATCTGATATCTATTCTGTTAACCTGAAGAGAAAGTGGATGTCATGAGCATCAATCCTGCCTAGCTTTCAGAATTGTAAATATTAAGTTTTCCCAAACCCAGTGTACCTTAGATATATTGTATTTCAGCTTCCATTACTTTAGCCAGCTAGTCTATTGCTCCATGAGATAAGCATGGAGAGTTTTAAAGATTTATTTCCATGTCTTATTTTCTGAACCTGCATTCTGGTATGTAATTGACTTCTGAGTGATATAGGAATGGTGCAACATTTTTTAAACCACTCTTTTGGGTATGGTTTACAATATTGCAAAGTTAATATTTAAATCACGACAGGTATCTCAAGTCATAACATTATTTCTAAAAGTTCTAGATCATAAATGGAGATATAACATGGCAATGACTGATACCAGGTGTCACACCAAATGAACAAGTGCCACATATATTGCAGGTAAAAAACTAATATAAATTTTCTATGAATAACCAAGTAAAGGTCATTTTTATTCTACATCTTGAGCAGTTATTAAATGCAAAATATTGGCTATGAATATCAAAGACCAGTTCCAAACTAACCAACTATATCTCCCTCATTCACTTTTCTTCTTTTCAGTGATAGCAGTTGTGTTAAATGAAGGATAAAATGTAAAAGGAAGCAATTATTTCTTGTAGGAGGCATAAAATGCTAGTACTTAGATCTGAGTTTCGCCCCCATACATTAAGGTTCAATTGAGAGGAATCCCTTTCTAGTTGTTTTGTTACAATGCTTGGTCACCATTTTATCTTTTGTATCTTATACACTGTATATATTTTAATGCTACATGGTTTGCCTTTTATTTTTCTGTGTTTCTTTCATGTGCGAACATTTTGGATATGGAATTTCTCTTCCTTTATTACAAACATCTATTATATGGATATACAGTAGTGTTGGAATAAGTGTCCATCTGGGTTCTGTTCCAAGTGGGAAGAAAGACACTGGAAACATGGAGACTGCTTGGAAACATAGTTTAATGGTGGATAGGACCACATAGTTTGAGGTACTGGGCAAAAAAGTGTGTGTGTGAGAGAGAGAGGGAGGCAGGGAGGGAGGGAGAGGGAGAGAGAGAGAGAGAGAGATTTTTATACCCTCTCTTGAGCCTGCCTTGGAGCTTCCTGTTCCTGTATAAGAAATGCATTCTGATTGTCAGACTCCCATGGGGCCATGCAGGGGTAACTTTGTAGATTGTCTTGAGTCCCAGGCTTGGTTGAATCTTCCTGGGTGATGTAATCTTCCCAAGTGTCATGTGGTAGAAGGCTAATCCTATTATGTCCTGAGGGTGAAGGTCTTTTTTGTTGTAGATAAGCTGGCCCAGCCTTTTGTCTTGTAGATTGGTTGGCACCAGTCTTTCTGGGGCTATTAGCAAAGAGGGGGAGTGCTTTCCAAGATCATATTTCTCCTTTTGTCATCCAGGGAGGTATAATATTCTGCCTTTTTAATATTTCCTAGAATATTTCATTCTTCTAGAGAGGGGTGGGTGTTAAGTTCCTACAGTAGGTCCAAAATCTGCACTCAACAAATGCTGATCATCAGTTGATATCAATTAGTATTAACTCCAGTGTCACAGGATTCTGGACTTTTTACTTTCAACATTTTTATTTAGGATATGGGTAAAGAGGTGGGAAAAAGTGCTTACCTAAGTCACTGAAGTTACAATTCAGGTGAGATAGCTAGTGTATGAATGTATGAAAGATTCTAGAATTCTAGTTACATGATTTCTAAAAGAACAAATATAATTTTAGACTCAATAAAAACAGTTCCAAATCACTAGAAGTAATAGTCCCAGTCATTTGATCCCATTTTGAGTATTGTATTCTGTTGTGTTTTGGGCACTATATTTTCCCCCAAAAAATCCAAGAAACTGTTACAAGTTCAGAGAAAGAAAGAAAAATTATTTGAACCTAAGTCTTACAAAGAAAGAGTAAAGAAGACCTCAATTTTTACACTTGAGAAAAATGACTGAGATGATACCCTTCAAGTACCCTAGGGATTATTACACAGAATGCCAACAACAATTTTTATTGCCCCAGGATGCAGGATATAAATTAATAATCTAACATTATATGGATTAAGTTTCAGATTGAACATTTATCAAAAACTTCTAATATGTGAATAATGGATATTTATCAAGGGATATGATGAGCTCCTTTCACAGACTATATTCAAATAATCTGAGGGATGCTTTAGTTGTTTATTGAGTAAGTAGCTAGAGTGGCACATCTCTATATTGCAGATGCTTATCTCTTGCATAATCTGGCTGGAGATAGGGCCACTTTAAGACATCTCTTTCCAGGTTGAAATCTGCAATATAGATTCCTTTGTTTTAGCTGCTGGGATCCCTGGATTTGTGTCCCGGCCATTTTTGTCATGCTAATTGGTAGATTCCTCCACTTCTTTCCCCTTCCTGGATCAATAGAAAGAGAAAGAAACCTGCACAATTTTTCTCTTTTTCCTGAAGCAAAAGAACCAAAAGTGACAAAGTTCTAGACAAAGAGGATATTCCTACCAGAGTCTATATTAGACAATTGTAAATAAGGACTCAAGAAATTCCTGGTATAGTACAAGATGGTAACCAGTCAGCATGGCTTGTAGGTAGCCCAAGATGGAAAAATCTACTTTTGATCTGCAGCCCAAAAACCAAAGCAGAGACTGTTTTAGCTGTTTGCTGAGGGTAGGAATAGGAGATGTCATAAATTCCTACTTTTCAGAAATGGTGGATGGATTGTGCTATTGCCAGTGATTTTTCACTCATAAAGTGAAAAAAATGGATCTGCCTAAAGACGAAATACCCTCTTCCAGATATAATATTATTGAAAGAGACAAAATAATGTGAATTCTTAGCAATATTTGATTAATTGAATTGTGATTAATAATATGCTACATCTAGAGAAATCAATATTTAGGTTTATTGTTCTGAATCGAAGTAAAACTACTTTGTTGTGTATTATACATGCTTACATTTAGTGCTCAATATTATTATCCCTTCATATTTTAATCACTGTATCATTGAAGAATTTTCAACAAAACAAACCTCACACCCTCCTCACAAAGAAAAGAAGTACTGAAATAGAAGGCACAGAATAGTTTTACATTTACATCTGCATCTTTTTGCAGATGTTTCTTACTTTAAACAGCCAAAGTGGTTTAGCCAAAGGCATACAGTATAATTTCATGATTAAGAAGAATTCTGTATCTGAACTGTTACAATTATTAAAAGGCTTGTGCTTCTATGGAAACTTTAGGCATAGTTTTGTTCCCTTTTAATCACTTATGTAAAATAAAATCCTGGAAGCCATAGAAATATTAAGTTTGTTTTGATTATTGATAGTGAAGGACATATACAGAATATCCTGCTTGATTATATCTGCAAGATGTGGAATTATGAAAGCAACAACTGTGGATGTATCACACATAAGGGATAGCCAAGAGAATCACCATACAACATTAGAGGGATAAATCTATAGTGATTGACAGCAATAGATTCCTGATACATGCAGGACTACCACAGCTTGTCTTCAAACATGTAGATGAACACCTGATGGCAGCAAAAGTTAAGAATTTTCTGTACTTCTCTCATGAAATCTATTGATTGTCTGGAGGTTTGTAGCCTAGATAATTTTTTGTATGTGTGTGTGTACACACATACATTCACACACCTGCACACACATATATATCATATCAATATCTATATCTCTATATCTCTATATCTCTATATCTATCTATCTATCTATCTATCTATCTATCTATCTATCTATCATCTCTCTCTCTCTCTCTCTCTCTCTCTCTCTCTCTCTCTCTCTCTATATATATATATATATATATATATATATATATATATATATATATATATATATATATATATATATATATATATATATATATATATATATGTGTTTTTATTTGTGCTGATAAATTCCTCCCACACTTGGGCATACCAGGGGTTGTGACTTTAAGTATATATATATATATATATATATATATATATATATATATATATATATATATATATATATATATATATATATATATATATATATATATATATATATATATATGTGTTTTTTATTTGTGCTGATAAATAAATAAAGGAAGACTAGTATAGATCTATTTCAAGCTATTTAGCTCTCATCAGCTAGCCATATCCTTACTGGGAATCGAACCTGTGCTCTATTGCCTCCCAGGCAAGGAGTTAACCATTTGAGCTACAGAGGACGACTCCTTTTATCAGCCAGCCAGGGTGGGAGGTATATACTTAAAGTCACAACCCCTGGTATGCCCAAGTGTGGGAGGAAGGTCACACTTCCACTCTCTGTCATTAGGCTCGTCACAAGAGTCCATCCAGACAGAAACCCAATATTTTTACTGTTGCCTTTGTTATATTTGTGTTTTTTATTTGTGCTGATAAATAAATAAAGGAAGACTAGTATAGATCTATTTCAAGCTATTTAGCTCTCATCAGCTAGCCATATCCTTACTGGGAATCGAACCTGTGCTCTATTGCCTCCCAGGCAAGGAGTTAACCATTTGAGCTACAGAGGACGACTCCTTTTATCAGCCAGCCAGGGTGGGAGGTATATACTTAAAGTCACAACCCCTGGTATGCCCAAGTGTGGGAGGAAGGTCACACTTCCACTCTCTGTCATTAGGCTCGTCACAAGAGTCCATCCAGACAGAAACCCAATATTTTTACTGTTGCCTTTGTTATATTTGTGTTTTTTATTTGTGCTGATAAATAAATAAAGGAAGACTAGTATAGATCTATTTCAAGCTATTTAGCTCTCATCAGCTAGCCATATCCTTACTGGGAATCGAACCTGTGCTCTATTGCCTCCCAGGCAAGGAGTTAACCATTTGAGCTACAGAGGACGACTCCTTTTATCAGCCAGCCAGGGTGGGAGGTATATACTTAAAGTCACAACCCCTGGTATGCCCAAGTGTGGGAGGAAGGTCACACTTCCACTCTCTGTCATTAGGCTCGTCACAAGAGTCCATCCAGACAGAAACCCAATATTTTTACTGTTGCCTTTGTTATATTTGTGTTTTTTATTTGTGCTGATAAATAAATAAAGGAAGACTAGTATAGATCTATTTCAAGCTATTTAGCTCTCATCAGCTAGCCATATCCTTACTGGGAATCGAACCTGTGCTCTATTGCCTCCCAGGCAAGGAGTTAACCATTTGAGCTACAGAGGACGACTCCTTTTATCAGCCAGCCAGGGTGGGAGGTATATACTTAAAGTCACAACCCCTGGTATGCCCAAGTGTGGGAGGAAGGTCACACTTCCACTCTCTGTCATTAGGCTCGTCACAAGAGTCCATCCAGACAGAAACCCAATATTTTTACTGTTGCCTTTGTTATATTTGTGTTTTTTATTTGTGCTGATAAATAAATAAAGGAAGACTAGTATAGATCTATTTCAAGCTATTTAGCTCTCATCAGCTAGCCATATCCTTACTGGGAATCGAACCTGTGCTCTATTGCCTCCCAGGCAAGGAGTTAACCATTTGAGCTACAGAGGACGACTCCTTTTATCAGCCAGCCAGGGTGGGAGGTATATACTTAAAGTCACAACCCCTGGTATGCCCAAGTGTGGGAGGAAGGTCACACTTCCACTCTCTGTCATTAGGCTCGTCACAAGAGTCCATCCAGACAGAAACCCAATATTTTTACTGTTGCCTTTGTTATATTTGTGTTTTTTATTTGTGCTGATAAATAAATAAAGGAAGACTAGTATAGATCTATTTCAAGCTATTTAGCTCTCATCAGCTAGCCATATCCTTACTGGGAATCGAACCTGTGCTCTATTGCCTCCCAGGCAAGGAGTTAACCATTTGAGCTACAGAGGACGACTCCTTTTATCAGCCAGCCAGGGTGGGAGGTATATACTTAAAGTCACAACCCCTGGTATGCCCAAGTGTGGGAGGAAGGTCACACTTCCACTCTCTGTCATTAGGCTCGTCACAAGAGTCCATCCAGACAGAAACCCAATATTTTTACTGTTGCCTTTGTTATATTTGTGTTTTTTATTTGTGCTGATAAATAAATAAAGGAAGACTAGTATAGATCTATTTCAAGCTATTTAGCTCTCATCAGCTAGCCATATCCTTACTGGGAATCGAACCTGTGCTCTATTGCCTCCCAGGCAAGGAGTTGACCATTTGAGCTACAGAGGACGACTCCTTTTATCAGCCAGCCAGGGTGGGAGGTATATACTTAAAGTCACAACCCCTGGTATGCCCAAGTGTGGGAGGAAGGTCACACTTCCACTCTCTGTCATTAGGCTCGTCACAAGAGTCCATCCAGACAGAAACCCAATATTTTTACTGTTGCCTTTGTTATATTTGTGTTTTTTATTTGTGCTGATAAATAAATAAAGGAAGACTAGTATAGATCTATTTCAAGCTATTTAGCTCTCATCAGCTAGCCATATCCTTACTGGGAATCGAACCTGTGCTCTATTGCCTCCCAGGCAAGGAGTTAACCATTTGAGCTACAGAGGACGACTCCTTTTATCAGCCAGCCAGGGTGGGAGGTATATACTTAAAGTCACAACCCCTGGTATGCCCAAGTGTGGGAGGAAGGTCACACTTCCACTCTCTGTCATTAGGCTCGTCACAAGAGTCCATCCAGACAGAAACCCAATATTTTTACTGTTGCCTTTGTTATATTTGTGTTTTTTATTTGTGCTGATAAATAAATAAAGGAAGACTAGTATAGATCTATTTCAAGCTATTTAGCTCTCATCAGCTAGCCATATCCTTACTGGGAATCGAACCTGTGCTCTATTGCCTCCCAGGCAAGGAGTTAACCATTTGAGCTACAGAGGACGACTCCTTTTATCAGCCAGCCAGGGTGGGAGGTATATACTTAAAGTCACAACCCCTGGTATGCCCAAGTGTGGGAGGAAGGTCACACTTCCACTCTCTGTCATTAGGCTCGTCACAAGAGTCCATCCAGACAGAAACCCAATATTTTTACTGTTGCCTTTGTTATATTTGTGTTTTTTATTTGTGCTGATAAATAAATAAAGGAAGACTAGTATAGATCTATTTCAAGCTATTTAGCTCTCATCAGCTAGCCATATCCTTACTGGGAATCGAACCTGTGCTCTATTGCCTCCCAGGCAAGGAGTTAACCATTTGAGCTACAGAGGACGACTCCTTTTATCAGCCAGCCAGGGTGGGAGGTATATACTTAAAGTCACAACCCCTGGTATGCCCAAGTGTGGGAGGAAGGTCACACTTCCACTCTCTGTCATTAGGCTCGTCACAAGAGTCCATCCAGACAGAAACCCAATATTTTTACTGTTGCCTTTGTTATATTTGTGTTTTTTTATTTGTGCTGATAAATAAATAAAGGAAGACTAGTATAGATCTATTTCAAGCTATTTAGCTCTCATCAGCTAGCCATATCCTTACTGGGAATCGAACCTGTGCTCTATTGCCTCCCAGGCAAGGAGTTAACCATTTGAGCTACAGAGGACGACTCCTTTTATCAGCCAGCCAGGGTGGGAGGTATATACTTAAAGTCACAACCCCTGGTATGCCCAAGTGTGGGAGGAAGGTCACACTTCCACTCTCTGTCATTAGGCTCGTCACAAGAGTCCATCCAGACAGAAACCCAATATTTTTACTGTTGCCTTTGTTATATTTGTGTTTTTTATTTGTGCTGATAAATAAATAAAGGAAGACTAGTATAGATCTATTTCAAGCTATTTAGCTCTCATCAGCTAGCCATATCCTTACTGGGAATCGAACCTGTGCTCTATTGCCTCCCAGGCAAGGAGTTAACCATTTGAGCTACAGAGGACGACTCCTTTTATCAGCCAGCCAGGGTGGGAGGTATATACTTAAAGTCACAACCCCTGGTATGCCCAAGTGTGGGAGGAAGGTCACACTTCCACTCTCTGTCATTAGGCTCGTCACAAGAGTCCATCCAGACAGAAACCCAATATTTTTACTGTTGCCTTTGTTATATTTGTGTTTTTTATTTGTGCTGATAAATAAATAAAGGAAGACTAGTATAGATCTATTTCAAGCTATTTAGCTCTCATCAGCTAGCCATATCCTTACTGGGAATCGAACCTGTGCTCTATTGCCTCCCAGGCAAGGAGTTAACCATTTGAGCTACAGAGGACGACTCCTTTTATCAGCCAGCCAGGGTGGGAGGTATATACTTAAAGTCACAACCCCTGGTATGCCCAAGTGTGGGAGGAAGGTCACACTTCCACTCTCTGTCATTAGGCTCGTCACAAGAGTCCATCCAGACAGAAACCCAATATTTTTACTGTTGCCTTTGTTATATTTGTGTTTTTTATTTGTGCTGATAAATAAATAAAGGAAGACTAGTATAGATCTATTTCAAGCTATTTAGCTCTCATCAGCTAGCCATATCCTTACTGGGAATCGAACCTGTGCTCTATTGCCTCCCAGGCAAGGAGTTAACCATTTGAGCTACAGAGGACGACTCCTTTTATCAGCCAGCCAGGGTGGGAGGTATATACTTAAAGTCACAACCCCTGGTATGCCCAAGTGTGGGAGGAAGGTCACACTTCCACTCTCTGTCATTAGGCTCGTCACAAGAGTCCATCCAGACAGAAACCCAATATTTTTACTGTTGCCTTTGTTATATTTGTGTTTTTTATTTGTGCTGATAAATAAATAAAGGAAGACTAGTATAGATCTATTTCAAGCTATTTAGCTCTCATCAGCTAGCCATATCCTTACTGGGAATCGAACCTGTGCTCTATTGCCTCCCAGGCAAGGAGTTAACCATTTGAGCTACAGAGGACGACTCCTTTTATCAGCCAGCCAGGGTGGGAGGTATATACTTAAAGTCACAACCCCTGGTATGCCCAAGTGTGGGAGGAAGGTCACACTTCCACTCTCTGTCATTAGGCTCGTCACAAGAGTCCATCCAGACAGAAACCCAATATTTTTACTGTTGCCTTTGTTATATTTGTGTTTTTTATTTGTGCTGATAAATAAATAAAGGAAGACTAGTATAGATCTATTTCAAGCTATTTAGCTCTCATCAGCTAGCCATATCCTTACTGGGAATCGAACCTGTGCTCTATTGCCTCCCAGGCAAGGAGTTAACCATTTGAGCTACAGAGGACGACTCCTTTTATCAGCCAGCCAGGGTGGGAGGTATATACTTAAAGTCACAACCCCTGGTATGCCCAAGTGTGGGAGGAAGGTCACACTTCCACTCTCTGTCATTAGGCTCGTCACAAGAGTCCATCCAGACAGAAACCCAATATTTTTACTGTTGCCTTTGTTATATTTGTGTTTTTTATTTGTGCTGATAAATAAATAAAGGAAGACTAGTATAGATCTATTTCAAGCTATTTAGCTCTCATCAGCTAGCCATATCCTTACTGGGAATCGAACCTGTGCTCTATTGCCTCCCAGGCAAGGAGTTAACCATTTGAGCTACAGAGGACGACTCCTTTTATCAGCCAGCCAGGGTGGGAGGTATATACTTAAAGTCACAACCCCTGGTATGCCCAAGTGTGGGAGGAAGGTCACACTTCCACTCTCTGTCATTAGGCTCGTCACAAGAGTCCATCCAGACAGAAACCCAATATTTTTACTGTTGCCTTTGTTATATTTGTGTTTTTTATTTGTGCTGATAAATAAATAAAGGAAGACTAGTATAGATCTATTTCAAGCTATTTAGCTCTCATCAGCTAGCCATATCCTTACTGGGAATCGAACCTGTGCTCTATTGCCTCCCAGGCAAGGAGTTAACCATTTGAGCTACAGAGGACGACTCCTTTTATCAGCCAGCCAGGGTGGGAGGTATATACTTAAAGTCACAACCCCTGGTATGCCCAAGTGTGGGAGGAAGGTCACACTTCCACTCTCTGTCATTAGGCTCGTCACAAGAGTCCATCCAGACAGAAACCCAATATTTTTACTGTTGCCTTTGTTATATTTGTGTTTTTTATTTGTGCTGATAAATAAATAAAGGAAGACTAGTATAGATCTATTTCAAGCTATTTAGCTCTCATCAGCTAGCCATATCCTTACTGGGAATCGAACCTGTGCTCTATTGCCTCCCAGGCAAGGAGTTAACCATTTGAGCTACAGAGGACGACTCCTTTTATCAGCCAGCCAGGGTGGGAGGTATATACTTAAAGTCACAACCCCTGGTATGCCCAAGTGTGGGAGGAAGGTCACACTTCCACTCTCTGTCATTAGGCTCGTCACAAGAGTCCATCCAGACAGAAACCCAATATTTTTACTGTTGCCTTTGTTATATTTGTGTTTTTTATTTGTGCTGATAAATAAATAAAGGAAGACTAGTATAGATCTATTTCAAGCTATTTAGCTCTCATCAGCTAGCCATATCCTTACTGGGAATCGAACCTG
The DNA here is from genome assembly GCF_051295495.1 of Thamnophis sirtalis. Classification (NCBI taxonomy): domain Eukaryota; kingdom Metazoa; phylum Chordata; class Lepidosauria; order Squamata; family Natricidae; genus Thamnophis; species Thamnophis sirtalis. The sequence goes on along the minus strand of NW_028261386.1, from coordinate 61,621,724 downwards.
TGCTCTATTGCCTCCCAGGCAAGGAGTTAACCATTTGAGCTACAGAGGACGACTCCTTTTATCAGCCAGCCAGGGTGGGAGGTATATACTTAAAGTCACAACCCCTGGTATGCCCAAGTGTGGGAGGAAGGTCACACTTCCACTCTCTGTCATTAGGCTCGTCACAAGAGTCCATCCAGACAGAAACCCAATATTTTTACTGTTGCCTTTGTTATATTTGTGTTTTTTATTTGTGCTGATAAATAAATAAAGGAAGACTAGTATAGATCTATTTCAAGCTATTTAGCTCTCATCAGCTAGCCATATCCTTACTGGGAATCGAACCTGTGCTCTATTGCCTCCCAGGCAAGGAGTTAACCATTTGAGCTACAGAGGACGACTCCTTTTATCAGCCAGCCAGGGTGGGAGGTATATACTTAAAGTCACAACCCCTGGTATGCCCAAGTGTGGGAGGAAGGTCACACTTCCACTCTCTGTCATTAGGCTCGTCACAAGAGTCCATCCAGACAGAAACCCAATATTTTTACTGTTGCCTTTGTTATATTTGTGTTTTTTATTTGTGCTGATAAATAAATAAAGGAAGACTAGTATAGATCTATTTCAAGCTATTTAGCTCTCATCAGCTAGCCATATCCTTACTGGGAATCGAACCTGTGCTCTATTGCCTCCCAGGCAAGGAGTTAACCATTTGAGCTACAGAGGACGACTCCTTTTATCAGCCAGCCAGGGTGGGAGGTATATACTTAAAGTCACAACCCCTGGTATGCCCAAGTGTGGGAGGAAGGTCACACTTCCACTCTCTGTCATTAGGCTCGTCACAAGAGTCCATCCAGACAGAAACCCAATATTTTTACTGTTGCCTTTGTTATATTTGTGTTTTTTATTTGTGCTGATAAATAAATAAAGGAAGACTAGTATAGATCTATTTCAAGCTATTTAGCTCTCATCAGCTAGCCATATCCTTACTGGGAATCGAACCTGTGCTCTATTGCCTCCCAGGCAAGGAGTTAACCATTTGAGCTACAGAGGACGACTCCTTTTATCAGCCAGCCAGGGTGGGAGGTATATACTTAAAGTCACAACCCCTGGTATGCCCAAGTGTGGGAGGAAGGTCACACTTCCACTCTCTGTCATTAGGCTCGTCACAAGAGTCCATCCAGACAGAAACCCAATATTTTTACTGTTGCCTTTGTTATATTTGTGTTTTTTATTTGTGCTGATAAATAAATAAAGGAAGACTAGTATAGATCTATTTCAAGCTATTTAGCTCTCATCAGCTAGCCATATCCTTACTGGGAATCGAACCTGTGCTCTATTGCCTCCCAGGCAAGGAGTTAACCATTTGAGCTACAGAGGACGACTCCTTTTATCAGCCAGCCAGGGTGGGAGGTATATACTTAAAGTCACAACCCCTGGTATGCCCAAGTGTGGGAGGAAGGTCACACTTCCACTCTCTGTCATTAGGCTCGTCACAAGAGTCCATCCAGACAGAAACCCAATATTTTTACTGTTGCCTTTGTTATATTTGTGTTTTTTATTTGTGCTGATAAATAAATAAAGGAAGACTAGTATAGATCTATTTCAAGCTATTTAGCTCTCATCAGCTAGCCATATCCTTACTGGGAATCGAACCTGTGCTCTATTGCCTCCCAGGCAAGGAGTTAACCATTTGAGCTACAGAGGACGACTCCTTTTATCAGCCAGCCAGGGTGGGAGGTATATACTTAAAGTCACAACCCCTGGTATGCCCAAGTGTGGGAGGAAGGTCACACTTCCACTCTCTGTCATTAGGCTCGTCACAAGAGTCCATCCAGACAGAAACCCAATATTTTTACTGTTGCCTTTGTTATATTTGTGTTTTTTATTTGTGCTGATAAATAAATAAAGGAAGACTAGTATAGATCTATTTCAAGCTATTTAGCTCTCATCAGCTAGCCATATCCTTACTGGGAATCGAACCTGTGCTCTATTGCCTCCCAGGCAAGGAGTTAACCATTTGAGCTACAGAGGACGACTCCTTTTATCAGCCAGCCAGGGTGGGAGGTATATACTTAAAGTCACAACCCCTGGTATGCCCAAGTGTGGGAGGAAGGTCACACTTCCACTCTCTGTCATTAGGCTCGTCACAAGAGTCCATCCAGACAGAAACCCAATATTTTTACTGTTGCCTTTGTTATATTTGTGTTTTTTATTTGTGCTGATAAATAAATAAAGGAAGACTAGTATAGATCTATTTCAAGCTATTTAGCTCTCATCAGCTAGCCATATCCTTACTGGGAATCGAACCTGTGCTCTATTGCCTCCCAGGCAAGGAGTTAACCATTTGAGCTACAGAGGACGACTCTTGTGACGAGCCTAATGACAGAGAGTGGAAGTGTGACCTTCCTCCCACACTTGGGCATACCAGGGGTTGTGACTTTAAGTATATACCTCCCACCCTGGCTGGCTGATAAAAGGAGTCGTCCTCTGTAGCTCAAATGGTTAACTCCTTGCCTGGGAGGCAATAGAGCACAGGTTCGATTCCCAGTAAGGATATGGCTAGCTGATGAGAGCTAAATAGCTTGAAATAGATCTATACTAGTCTTCCTTTATTTATTTATCAGCACAAATAAAAAACACAAATATAACAAAGGCAACAGTAAAAATATTGGGTTTCTGTCTGGATGGACTCTTGTGACGAGCCTAATGACAGAGAGTGGAAGTGTGACCTTCCTCCCACACTTGGGCATACCAGGGGTTGTGACTTTAAGTATATACCTCCCACCCTGGCTGGCTGATAAAAGGAGTCGTCCTCTGTAGCTCAAATGGTTAACTCCTTGCCTGGGAGGCAATAGAGCACAGGTTCGATTCCCAGTAAGGATATGGCTAGCTGATGAGAGCTAAATAGCTTGAAATAGATCTATACTAGTCTTCCTTTATTTATTTATCAGCACAAATAAAAAACACAAATATAACAAAGGCAACAGTAAAAATATTGGGTTTCTGTCTGGATGGACTCTTGTGACGAGCCTAATGACAGAGAGTGGAAGTGTGACCTTCCTCCCACACTTGGGCATACCAGGGGTTGTGACTTTAAGTATATACCTCCCACCCTGGCTGGCTGATAAAAGGAGTCGTCCTCTGTAGCTCAAATGGTTAACTCCTTGCCTGGGAGGCAATAGAGCACAGGTTCGATTCCCAGTAAGGATATGGCTAGCTGATGAGAGCTAAATAGCTTGAAATAGATCTATACTAGTCTTCCTTTATTTATTTATCAGCACAAATAAAAAACACAAATATAACAAAGGCAACAGTAAAAATATTGGGTTTCTGTCTGGATGGACTCTTGTGACGAGCCTAATGACAGAGAGTGGAAGTGTGACCTTCCTCCCACACTTGGGCATACCAGGGGTTGTGACTTTAAGTATATACCTCCCACCCTGGCTGGCTGATAAAAGGAGTCGTCCTCTGTAGCTCAAATGGTTAACTCCTTGCCTGGGAGGCAATAGAGCACAGGTTCGATTCCCAGTAAGGATATGGCTAGCTGATGAGAGCTAAATAGCTTGAAATAGATCTATACTAGTCTTCCTTTATTTATTTATCAGCACAAATAAAAAACACAAATATAACAAAGGCAACAGTAAAAATATTGGGTTTCTGTCTGGATGGACTCTTGTGACGAGCCTAATGACAGAGAGTGGAAGTGTGACCTTCCTCCCACACTTGGGCATACCAGGGGTTGTGACTTTAAGTATATACCTCCCACCCTGGCTGGCTGATAAAAGGAGTCGTCCTCTGTAGCTCAAATGGTTAACTCCTTGCCTGGGAGGCAATAGAGCACAGGTTCGATTCCCAGTAAGGATATGGCTAGCTGATGAGAGCTAAATAGCTTGAAATAGATCTATACTAGTCTTCCTTTATTTATTTATCAGCACAAATAAAAAACACAAATATAACAAAGGCAACAGTAAAAATATTGGGTTTCTGTCTGGATGGACTCTTGTGACGAGCCTAATGACAGAGAGTGGAAGTGTGACCTTCCTCCCACACTTGGGCATACCAGGGGTTGTGACTTTAAGTATATACCTCCCACCCTGGCTGGCTGATAAAAGGAGTCGTCCTCTGTAGCTCAAATGGTTAACTCCTTGCCTGGGAGGCAATAGAGCACAGGTTCGATTCCCAGTAAGGATATGGCTAGCTGATGAGAGCTAAATAGCTTGAAATAGATCTATACTAGTCTTCCTTTATTTATTTATCAGCACAAATAAAAAACACAAATATAACAAAGGCAACAGTAAAAATATTGGGTTTCTGTCTGGATGGACTCTTGTGACGAGCCTAATGACAGAGAGTGGAAGTGTGACCTTCCTCCCACACTTGGGCATACCAGGGGTTGTGACTTTAAGTATATACCTCCCACCCTGGCTGGCTGATAAAAGGAGTCGTCCTCTGTAGCTCAAATGGTTAACTCCTTGCCTGGGAGGCAATAGAGCACAGGTTCGATTCCCAGTAAGGATATGGCTAGCTGATGAGAGCTAAATAGCTTGAAATAGATCTATACTAGTCTTCCTTTATTTATTTATCAGCACAAATAAAAAACACAAATATAACAAAGGCAACAGTAAAAATATTGGGTTTCTGTCTGGATGGACTCTTGTGACGAGCCTAATGACAGAGAGTGGAAGTGTGACCTTCCTCCCACACTTGGGCATACCAGGGGTTGTGACTTTAAGTATATACCTCCCACCCTGGCTGGCTGATAAAAGGAGTCGTCCTCTGTAGCTCAAATGGTTAACTCCTTGCCTGGGAGGCAATAGAGCACAGGTTCGATTCCCAGTAAGGATATGGCTAGCTGATGAGAGCTAAATAGCTTGAAATAGATCTATACTAGTCTTCCTTTATTTATTTATCAGCACAAATAAAAAACACAAATATAACAAAGGCAACAGTAAAAATATTGGGTTTCTGTCTGGATGGACTCTTGTGACGAGCCTAATGACAGAGAGTGGAAGTGTGACCTTCCTCCCACACTTGGGCATACCAGGGGTTGTGACTTTAAGTATATACCTCCCACCCTGGCTGGCTGATAAAAGGAGTCGTCCTCTGTAGCTCAAATGGTTAACTCCTTGCCTGGGAGGCAATAGAGCACAGGTTCGATTCCCAGTAAGGATATGGCTAGCTGATGAGAGCTAAATAGCTTGAAATAGATCTATACTAGTCTTCCTTTATTTATTTATCAGCACAAATAAAAAACACAAATATAACAAAGGCAACAGTAAAAATATTGGGTTTCTGTCTGGATGGACTCTTGTGACGAGCCTAATGACAGAGAGTGGAAGTGTGACCTTCCTCCCACACTTGGGCATACCAGGGGTTGTGACTTTAAGTATATACCTCCCACCCTGGCTGGCTGATAAAAGGAGTCGTCCTCTGTAGCTCAAATGGTTAACTCCTTGCCTGGGAGGCAATAGAGCACAGGTTCGATTCCCAGTAAGGATATGGCTAGCTGATGAGAGCTAAATAGCTTGAAATAGATCTATACTAGTCTTCCTTTATTTATTTATCAGCACAAATAAAAAACACAAATATAACAAAGGCAACAGTAAAAATATTGGGTTTCTGTCTGGATGGACTCTTGTGACGAGCCTAATGACAGAGAGTGGAAGTGTGACCTTCCTCCCACACTTGGGCATACCAGGGGTTGTGACTTTAAGTATATACCTCCCACCCTGGCTGGCTGATAAAAGGAGTCGTCCTCTGTAGCTCAAATGGTCAACTCCTTGCCTGGGAGGCAATAGAGCACAGGTTCGATTCCCAGTAAGGATATGGCTAGCTGATGAGAGCTAAATAGCTTGAAATAGATCTATACTAGTCTTCCTTTATTTATTTATCAGCACAAATAAAAAACACAAATATAACAAAGGCAACAGTAAAAATATTGGGTTTCTGTCTGGATGGACTCTTGTGACGAGCCTAATGACAGAGAGTGGAAGTGTGACCTTCCTCCCACACTTGGGCATACCAGGGGTTGTGACTTTAAGTATATACCTCCCACCCTGGCTGGCTGATAAAAGGAGTCGTCCTCTGTAGCTCAAATGGTTAACTCCTTGCCTGGGAGGCAATAGAGCACAGGTTCGATTCCCAGTAAGGATATGGCTAGCTGATGAGAGCTAAATAGCTTGAAATAGATCTATACTAGTCTTCCTTTATTTATTTATCAGCACAAATAAAAAACACAAATATAACAAAGGCAACAGTAAAAATATTGGGTTTCTGTCTGGATGGACTCTTGTGACGAGCCTAATGACAGAGAGTGGAAGTGTGACCTTCCTCCCACACTTGGGCATACCAGGGGTTGTGACTTTAAGTATATACCTCCCACCCTGGCTGGCTGATAAAAGGAGTCGTCCTCTGTAGCTCAAATGGTTAACTCCTTGCCTGGGAGGCAATAGAGCACAGGTTCGATTCCCAGTAAGGATATGGCTAGCTGATGAGAGCTAAATAGCTTGAAATAGATCTATACTAGTCTTCCTTTATTTATTTATCAGCACAAATAAAAAACACAAATATAACAAAGGCAACAGTAAAAATATTGGGTTTCTGTCTGGATGGACTCTTGTGACGAGCCTAATGACAGAGAGTGGAAGTGTGACCTTCCTCCCACACTTGGGCATACCAGGGGTTGTGACTTTAAGTATATACCTCCCACCCTGGCTGGCTGATAAAAGGAGTCGTCCTCTGTAGCTCAAATGGTTAACTCCTTGCCTGGGAGGCAATAGAGCACAGGTTCGATTCCCAGTAAGGATATGGCTAGCTGATGAGAGCTAAATAGCTTGAAATAGATCTATACTAGTCTTCCTTTATTTATTTATCAGCACAAATAAAAAACACAAATATAACAAAGGCAACAGTAAAAATATTGGGTTTCTGTCTGGATGGACTCTTGTGACGAGCCTAATGACAGAGAGTGGAAGTGTGACCTTCCTCCCACACTTGGGCATACCAGGGGTTGTGACTTTAAGTATATACCTCCCACCCTGGCTGGCTGATAAAAGGAGTCGTCCTCTGTAGCTCAAATGGTTAACTCCTTGCCTGGGAGGCAATAGAGCACAGGTTCGATTCCCAGTAAGGATATGGCTAGCTGATGAGAGCTAAATAGCTTGAAATAGATCTATACTAGTCTTCCTTTATTTATTTATCAGCACAAATAAAAAACACAAATATAACAAAGGCAACAGTAAAAATATTGGGTTTCTGTCTGGATGGACTCTTGTGACGAGCCTAATGACAGAGAGTGGAAGTGTGACCTTCCTCCCACACTTGGGCATACCAGGGGTTGTGACTTTAAGTATATACCTCCCACCCTGGCTGGCTGATAAAAGGAGTCGTCCTCTGTAGCTCAAATGGTTAACTCCTTGCCTGGGAGGCAATAGAGCACAGGTTCGATTCCCAGTAAGGATATGGCTAGCTGATGAGAGCTAAATAGCTTGAAATAGATCTATACTAGTCTTCCTTTATTTATTTATCAGCACAAATAAAAAAACACAAATATAACAAAGGCAACAGTAAAAATATTGGGTTTCTGTCTGGATGGACTCTTGTGACGAGCCTAATGACAGAGAGTGGAAGTGTGACCTTCCTCCCACACTTGGGCATACCAGGGGTTGTGACTTTAAGTATATACCTCCCACCCTGGCTGGCTGATAAAAGGAGTCGTCCTCTGTAGCTCAAATGGTTAACTCCTTGCCTGGGAGGCAATAGAGCACAGGTTCGATTCCCAGTAAGGATATGGCTAGCTGATGAGAGCTAAATAGCTTGAAATAGATCTATACTAGTCTTCCTTTATTTATTTATCAGCACAAATAAAAAACACAAATATAACAAAGGCAACAGTAAAAATATTGGGTTTCTGTCTGGATGGACTCTTGTGACGAGCCTAATGACAGAGAGTGGAAGTGTGACCTTCCTCCCACACTTGGGCATACCAGGGGTTGTGACTTTAAGTATATACCTCCCACCCTGGCTGGCTGATAAAAGGAGTCGTCCTCTGTAGCTCAAATGGTTAACTCCTTGCCTGGGAGGCAATAGAGCACAGGTTCGATTCCCAGTAAGGATATGGCTAGCTGATGAGAGCTAAATAGCTTGAAATAGATCTATACTAGTCTTCCTTTATTTATTTATCAGCACAAATAAAAAACACAAATATAACAAAGGCAACAGTAAAAATATTGGGTTTCTGTCTGGATGGACTCTTGTGACGAGCCTAATGACAGAGAGTGGAAGTGTGACCTTCCTCCCACACTTGGGCATACCAGGGGTTGTGACTTTAAGTATATACCTCCCACCCTGGCTGGCTGATAAAAGGAGTCGTCCTCTGTAGCTCAAATGGTTAACTCCTTGCCTGGGAGGCAATAGAGCACAGGTTCGATTCCCAGTAAGGATATGGCTAGCTGATGAGAGCTAAATAGCTTGAAATAGATCTATACTAGTCTTCCTTTATTTATTTATCAGCACAAATAAAAAACACAAATATAACAAAGGCAACAGTAAAAATATTGGGTTTCTGTCTGGATGGACTCTTGTGACGAGCCTAATGACAGAGAGTGGAAGTGTGACCTTCCTCCCACACTTGGGCATACCAGGGGTTGTGACTTTAAGTATATACCTCCCACCCTGGCTGGCTGATAAAAGGAGTCGTCCTCTGTAGCTCAAATGGTTAACTCCTTGCCTGGGAGGCAATAGAGCACAGGTTCGATTCCCAGTAAGGATATGGCTAGCTGATGAGAGCTAAATAGCTTGAAATAGATCTATACTAGTCTTCCTTTATTTATTTATCAGCACAAATAAAAAACACAAATATAACAAAGGCAACAGTAAAAATATTGGGTTTCTGTCTGGATGGACTCTTGTGACGAGCCTAATGACAGAGAGTGGAAGTGTGACCTTCCTCCCACACTTGGGCATACCAGGGGTTGTGACTTTAAGTATATACCTCCCACCCTGGCTGGCTGATAAAAGGAGTCGTCCTCTGTAGCTCAAATGGTTAACTCCTTGCCTGGGAGGCAATAGAGCACAGGTTCGATTCCCAGTAAGGATATGGCTAGCTGATGAGAGCTAAATAGCTTGAAATAGATCTATACTAGTCTTCCTTTATTTATTTATCAGCACAAATAAAAAACACAAATATAACAAAGGCAACAGTAAAAATATTGGGTTTCTGTCTGGATGGACTCTTGTGACGAGCCTAATGACAGAGAGTGGAAGTGTGACCTTCCTCCCACACTTGGGCATACCAGGGGTTGTGACTTTAAGTATATACCTCCCACCCTGGCTGGCTGATAAAAGGAGTCGTCCTCTGTAGCTCAAATGGTTAACTCCTTGCCTGGGAGGCAATAGAGCACAGGTTCGATTCCCAGTAAGGATATGGCTAGCTGATGAGAGCTAAATAGCTTGAAATAGATCTATACTAGTCTTCCTTTATTTATTTATCAGCACAAATAAAAAACACAAATATAACAAAGGCAACAGTAAAAATATTGGGTTTCTGTCTGGATGGACTCTTGTGACGAGCCTAATGACAGAGAGTGGAAGTGTGACCTTCCTCCCACACTTGGGCATACCAGGGGTTGTGACTTTAAGTATATACCTCCCACCCTGGCTGGCTGATAAAAGGAGTCGTCCTCTGTAGCTCAAATGGTTAACTCCTTGCCTGGGAGGCAATAGAGCACAGGTTCGATTCCCAGTAAGGATATGGCTAGCTGATGAGAGCTAAATAGCTTGAAATAGATCTATACTAGTCTTCCTTTATTTATTTATCAGCACAAATAAAAAACACAAATATAACAAAGGCAACAGTAAAAATATTGGGTTTCTGTCTGGATGGACTCTTGTGACGAGCCTAATGACAGAGAGTGGAAGTGTGACCTTCCTCCCACACTTGGGCATACCAGGGGTTGTGACTTTAAGTATATATATATATATATATATATATATATATATATATATATATATATATATATATATATATATATATATATATATATATATATATATATATATATATATATATATATATATATATATATGTTATATTTATGCTGATAAATAAATAAAGGGAGACTAGTATAGATCTATTTCAAGCTATTTAGCTCTCATCAGCTAGCCACACCCTTGTTGGGAATCGAACAAGGGTGTGGCTAGCTGATGAGAGCTAAATAGCTTGAAATAGATCTATACTAGTCTCCCTTTATTTATTTATCAGCATAAATATAACAAATGTAACAAAAAGGCAACAGTAAAAAAATATTGGTTTCTGTCTGGATGGTCTCTTGTGACGAGCCGAAGACAGAGAGTGGAAGTGTGACCTTCCTCCCATATTTGGGCATACCAGGGGTTGGGATATATATATATATATATATATATATATATATATATATATATATATATATATATATATATATATATATATATATATATATATATATATATATATATATATATATATATATATATATATATATATATATATATATATATATATATATATATATATATATATATATATGATTTATTAGCCATTAAATTAAAGTTTTCTTTTTCAACAAAGGAAGAAGAATGTTGTGCTCTCTGGCCAAATTTGGGGATATTGATTAGTTCATGAGATAAGCATTGACTTTTTTTTTCTTACATTTTGTAAAGTATAGGCACACTGTTTGCACACTAAAAGGGTGTTGACATGTAACAGCCTCAGGTAATGAATAAAAACTCTTATGTCTTTGTCTAGCACAGCTTGGTTATTCCCGGGTATTAATAGATAGGATTAGCACATGCAGCAGACAGCAAAGCTCCTACTCTTCGCCTTAGCTTCCCCTTTGCTACCAGTCTCCAGTCTTGTCTCTGAAGAATATAGAGCAGAGGTTTGAAATAGAGAAAGCTCAGCTTCCTTCTGTGTCGCTTATCCTGGAGTGGTGGGAAACAGCAAGTTCTGGGTTCTGGGAAACCTGAAGATGTCTTTTCAGATTTCTGGTCAGGCACCCTGGAGAAACAACAATCTTACTTTTTTAAACAAAGACCACCCAATCTCTGAACAAGGAGAAACTATAATTGGCTTTTATCTGCTTGCTTTGGGTATGTATGGTTATGATGTTTCTTCACTTTATGAAATGAAACCTATAGGAAAAGTTTAAAATAGACCACTACATTAAAGAATAGGAGTCCATTCTTTTTTCTTATGCAGTTGTTAGGAGAGCAGAACGATAATATATGTTTATCTTAAAGTAAACAAGAATTTGGACAGGTGGGAGAGGAAGACAAGATTATCAATCCAGTATGCTATTCAGGTAAATTGGACTAGAAACTGATGAAGTTTGAGTTGCAAATAGTTTTCTTACCAAAAGTAAGTTGGTTGATGCAATCTTTTCTCAAGCCATTTGCATGAGTGCTAGTTCTAGTTCATTGTTTCTCAAGAATTCTTACTTATAATCTTCTCAAGATTATCTGAGAGGGACGTCAAAAGACTGAAATTGACTGCTGGGCCATGTATTCAAAACTCCAGCTGTTTTTGCTGTGTTGCACAGATAGAAGCAGATGGTAAGAAGAATTAATTTTGCCTGGCTTCAACTGACAGACAGAACTGGAACCAATCAGGCAAGCTCAGAAAACTCCTATAAGGAAGTATCCATTGAAGAAAGTCTAGGCAACTATTACCAAAGAGTTCCAATCACTGCTGTGTTTTAAGAGCATGTGGAGTGGCAGGGAAAGAGTGATAGGGGAGGGATGGCCACATTGGGTTGGCTGGAGCCAGAGTGTTGGTCAGATGAAGCAGGCAGGCTCAAGTGGCTGGGGCCAATTGTCCCACTCTGGATATTTACAGAATCAGTCTGTAAATATTTTGATCCTCTTACTCGGCCTACATAATGGGCAAGAGGCCCACTTTCTGTTCATGGTTTTTGTTGGTTTCACCTCTACCATTATGGTGTTTCTCTCTGACTTTGTGAAAAATAATTTTGTGTTAAAATTATATATATAAATTAATTATTAACACAAAATTAATTAACATTAAACATTAAAAATTATTAACATTAAAATTAATTAACACATAATGGTGTTTGTTATAATTATATTTATATATATAATATTATATTATAGCAGAGCCCTACCTCTATATGTGTGGGTATGTTTGTGTGTGTGTGTGTGTGTATATATATATATATATATATATATATATATATATATATATATATATATATATATATATATATATATATATATATATATATATATATATATATATAGTGTGTGTGTGTGTGTGTGTATATATATATATATATATTGTGTGTGTGTGTGTCTAGTAGAAAAATCTGCATTTCAATACTTGAGTATGTCAACATTTTAATCATTTAGAGTTGTAATATGTCTATAATTTTCTATTTTAGCCATTTATATTTATAAAATACCGTATATTGTATATATTTTATAAATAAAATATATTTTATATTTTACATGTATTATTTTATTATTTTTGTAAATATATGCTTTGTATTTATCATTATATTCAAATTGTTGCATAAGTTGTCTATTTATTTCTTTTTATTCTTTTATTCGGTTATGTAGTTAGCACTTCCATAAAGAAAATCATAATAGTGCAAAATGCTATCCTTCAGTTAACTTTGGTGAGCCCAATATTTCTGTCTTCTGCTCCCAGGTATGAGAGGTCTAATAATCTAAAAGAGGTATTTTGATTGATGTTCCTTTTAAAGTATTACAAAATGTTCAAGAAGAGAAGGCATATAATCTTTTACAATCTTTTGCACTGGAAGCTTTTAAGAAGAGACTAGACAGCCAATTGTCTGAAATGGCATAAGATCTCCTGCTTGACCATCGGGTTGGACTAGAAAATATCCAAGGTCCTTTTCAACTCTGTTATTCTGTTACTACTATTCATATTCTTTTGATATGAACTTAAACTTTCCTTTAGAGCAAGTGCAATATACATTTTGGGGAGAAGTAATTATACAAATAGCACCCAAATAGGAAATTCTTCAAGTAGTCCCTGAATCAGAATTTGCCTTGGTTTATATGAATGCAATTTCAAATATTTTATTTAATTTTATATTCCAGGTTGGATGTCTTGGATTGGGAATAGCATTGTAATTTTTGTATTATATAAACAACGAGCTGTTCTTCAACCTACGGATTATTTGACATTTAATCTGGCTGTGTCTGATGGCAGTATTGCTATCTTTGGTTATTCCCGTGGAATCATTGACATTTTCAATGTGTTCCGAGATGATGGCTTTCTTGTTACATCAATATGGACTTGTCAGGTAAGCAGTTCATTTGATCTAATGTGCAATTGTGAAAGATAAACATCACACAATATGAAGCCTACTGTCAAGAGCATCGGTTAGGGATTATCAGAATTTAAAATGGCAGAGCCTATGAAATCAAATCCCTGCCTCTTTTTTATAGTCTCTTGTCCATTTTTTGCAACTCATGTAGGCATAATAATAACATTATTTCAACTATCAAGTGTTTAGACACAAATAAAACAAGTCACAGAGCCATTACCTAAGCAACCATAACTTTATTTTCATATTTCTCCAGTTATATTGTCTATATATCTACCATCTACTTCTAAAATACAGGTAGTCCTTATTTAATGATACTAATTGGGACCAGAAACTATTGTTGAATGACATGGCCATAGGACAAAACCCACATGAGTGCTACTTAGCAATGGCAGTTCCAGCAGTATCAGTAGCCATTATTAAATGAGGACTTTGCAGGTCATTCAGCAAGACCTCACATGATTGCAACTTTAAACTTTGCTTTATGTGAAGTTTTCAGGAAATATAACTCTAGAATAAAGCAAGGGAAGCCCACATCCCCACACAAACACAGACACGCCACACACTTATATATAATAGACATCATTAAGTAATACATATCATTCTTACATCCTGTTTATCTTAAGATGCTAAAACAAATATTTCATTTTTTAAAGTTTCATACAAAACTGTTACTCAGATTACATAAATATTGAATTAAAATGGACTCAATTATATTACAGAGCCTTAAGTAGAACATATGGAGACTTCTCCCCATTTTGCAGTCGAAAAACCATTTTGCTGACATTTCTTAATGCAGAAGGGTATGTTGCCTGCCACTTAATCTTGGGCATGGAATCGTCAAATCCTTCTCCTGCAAATGTTTCCTTTGATATCATTTTGTCTGGAACATTTGACTTTATAAATCAAACCTTCGCTAAGCACATAACATTCTATTTTTAAATGTTTTAAACCTGCAGCAAGGAAATTGAAAGCATGAGCACCTTTTATAAACTATAATTATAGTATGCTATTGGATTTTCCTGAGAGGTACAATATAGAAAGCAAGGAAAATATATTGCAGAAAAACATACATATTTGCACATGCACATACAAATGCATAGCATAGCATAGCATAGCATAGCATAGCATAGCAAAGCAAAGCAAAGCAAAGCAAAGCAAAGCAAAGCAAAGCAAAGCAAAGCAAAGCAAAGCAAAGCAAAGCAAACCATGGCATACACAAGATGATCTTAAATATGTAAAACATATTTTGCCTGTGGTCAATGTTGAATACTGTAGGAGGGGAGCCATGTTAATCTAAAACAGTGTTTCTCAACATTGGTGACTTTAAGTCCTGTGGACTTCAACTCCCAGAATCCCCCAGCCAGCAGAGTTGAAGTCCACAGGACTTAAAGTCACCAAGGTTGAGAAACACTGATCTAAAGTAACAAAAAATCTGGAATATAGTTGCTGTTTTATAACCAGTTTTATTAAAAGGCAGAAGCTTTCATGAGCTACAGCTCACTCCATCAGATGCATAGAATGGCTAAACTGATATAGGATTTAAATTGAGATGAGGTGGAGGGGAGGAAGGGAGAGTAATACAAATTAGTTATGCAGATGCAGGTTACATGGGAGATAGATCACATACCAATCCAATGAACAATTGTAATGTGTTAAAGGCCCATTGTGCTTGTGAACTGTCTCCCTGAAAATGCTTGATGTAAAAAAGAAAAAAGAAACAGACATGCAGGGGAAAGAAAGGGAGAGAGAAAAATCAGTAACATCATCACTGCTAGTGACAACTGGGTTTGTTGCATGATTATATATAGTAGTATGCCTTTCCAGTTTTGGTGGGTATGTGGTTTTCTTCTTGGTAGTTCCTTGATTAGGATAGCCTTTTCTGCTTGATTGTTTTTGTGGTGTTAATTCCTGATTATTTGGTTGATGGAGAGGATGTGTTCTTTTGTTTCCTTCTTAGATTTTGTGTTGTTTCTTTTGAATGGTGGAAAAATATGGTTTATGTCTATGTATAGATTGATGGCAGATTTGTCTGAAAGACAAGCTGTTAGGAATTCTCTAACTGTTTGGGATTTAGCTTGGTTTAGTATGCTCATAATTTCTCAGTTGATACTATGGTTAAGTCTGTCCATCTGTTGTGAGATTATGGTGTTTTTTCACCACATCTTTTGACTGCTAGTGAATGCTCATGGATGTGCTCTGCTAATCTTCTGTGTGTCTGTCTTACAGAGTGGTTGCTATGGTCCTTCTACTCTATGTTGTAGATGACACCTTTTCCCCCCATCTTGGGCTACTGGGTCATTTGGTTTACTTAAGATGTTTTGGAGGGCTTTAGTTGGTTTTTCTGCTACAGTGATGGCATATGGTTGTAATGGTCTATTGGTTGTTTCTGAGATGTTTTTGATGTATGACAGTGTTATCATTTTCTTATGTTAGGTGATTATTTCTCTGATTTGTTGATATATTTGTCCACTAAACTGAAATTAGGTGATGAAACATAGGTTGATGAGGTCCATGACACCAGGTATTTCAATCTTACTGTATTTGGCTGGGTCAGGTGTGTTGTGTAGTACTGCTGCCATGGATTCTTTCATGGGTTCTGGAGATAAAAAGACATTGTAACATTGAATGACATAATACTTTTCTCTTATAGACACATTTTATTACCACGTATCATTATAATAATCCACAAGCTAATTAAATAATCCATTAATGTAGCCATATGCTAATAACATCAAGTCTGTAGACAATCAAGTAATTGAGACTATAGGTTTGTCCTTCCTATCTATTCCCTAAAATAAATATTTTAGCTATAACATTGCAAATGTATTTTCCTTATCCCATGACAATAGTTCAAAAGAGCAACTGAAAAGATTAAAATCTTATCTCAGAATAAAGTTAATACCTGTAATCTATTTCTTTCAAAAGGAATGGTTTTGGGAGATTATATAAACCTATATCTAAATGAAGCAATAACATTTATCAAATTCACAGGGAAAATGTCAAAGATCTGGAGGGTTACTTACTTCTGTAGTTGAATCACTAGGAATATGTGACCTAGTGGTGTATGATCTCCTAAAAAGACAAGTTAGGAGGGCAAATTGTTTATTGCCGTCTGAGGGCTACACATCATCATATTATGTTGCTATCTAATTCATTGAATTTGATCATAAAATATATTTATTCCTACCAATAACTTCAAAAAGATTTTCATGGCTGTCCAAGCCTAGGAATAGCTCTAAGATACTGTTGCCAAACTGGCTTTCATCAACTCAAACAACAATTCATTTATTGGTGTGATATTTTCAACAAAACACAATTTGCTCTGCCAATGTGCAATATAAAGTCAAATGCAAAGGAACAGGCTGAAACTAAGTCTGACCTTATCTGAGAAACAAATATTTTGCAAACCATCAAATCTCAGTTTAAAGCATATTTTCTGAAAAGCATCTCTAATAAATGCTAACTCTAGCAATTAAATATAGAAAGGCTTACCCTCAAAAGTGATGTTCTATTTGATGTACACTTGTGCTCATTGATGCAGATGCTAGTGAAGATAATATTGGTACAAGCAATAATGATAGAAACACTGAACATATAATTTCTAAAGAGAGCTACTATAGAAATTAATTATTCATTTAGTGACCAAAACTGCAATCTTATATGTTTAACAGTAAATCACCTCCTAACCTCCACGAGCTTACATCTGAGTAGATAAAATTATCAGTCATGTCATCAGAAATTGTCATGAATAATGTATGGTAAGACATAACTTTTTCACATTAGTTCAAAGACCATTCATAACTCAAATTATCTGTCTGTCTGTCTGTCTATCTATCTATCATTTCAGTATTTTTCATCTTCCATATCTTTTCATTTCAATCAGTCATATTTGATTCTTTGGACAAGTCCCTGCATATTTTTGTCAAAGCTTTTTCAGAAGTAGTTTGCCATTGCTTGCTTCCTAAGAAAAAGAGACTGGCCCAAGTTCATTCAGCAGCCTTTCTGACTAAGGAAATTTGGCCTCATGCCTTCACCCACCCCACCAAATTGTCTCTTGGGATCCATATGCCAACATTTAAGTCAGGTTAAACCTGGGACTTTAAAGGCAACGTTTATTATTATCTCTTTTTATTTGAATCAGATTGGATTGCATCCTGCAAAAGTATACACAAGTCTGTGTTCTTGTGTTTTAGGGTACTGTTAAAAGCACAGGAGCAGGACTATGATAGAGAGACAGAATAAAAGATCAACATTCATCAAGCATTCTTATGAAATTTTCTTTTTAATCATTTGACAATCTGATCCCATTAATGTTTACTTGAAAATAATTGCTGTGGCGTACAATGGAAATTACTTCCAAGCAATTCTGACTTTGGGTATAATCTTGTTCACTTTATCCTGAGAGGATACTGGACTTGAGTTCTGAGTATATAGGATTGTGGTACTAATGCAAAAAGCACATAAATACAATATGATGATTGCATGGGTTGTTTTGCTTAACATGCAGGCAATACATAAGGTAAAAGTTAATGAATCCCTATATTATAGAAAGAGCAGTCTTAGTATAAAACTGCCAATCTGTTAATATTTTCTAATCACAAAAATGAAAAGCCAAGGTGGTCAATAATGAAATTAGATAAACATTCTTGATGTACATTCTTGTACAAAATAGTCAATTATTACTTTCATCCTTTCTTCATTGAATAGAAAACTTCTCTAAATAGAAAAACTATTCCAACCACACTTAGGAGATGTTAAATCCAATAATGCTACTTGATATTTGAAGAGTAACATTTGTTCTTGGAACAATTTCAAGAACATCAAATTCCTTCTGCCCACTGACTGCATTCTTTTTTTCCCAGTCAGTAATTGTATTAGCTAACCTACGTTTGTTTGCATTCTTTGGTTTTGAGTCTACAAGTTGTGTGATCTCAAGCATTGGACAAACCCTGTGGATTATAAGACATGCTTTAAAGCTCAGTGTGTGCAGTATGATCCCAGTAAACATTGATTAAGCCAACCATGTTGCCGGGTGACAATTACCATGCAAAAAGTTAGAAGTTGGCTCAAAGTCAACCTCTAGTGTTTTTTTACCTGAAGTAAATTCATTTAGTGTTTTTTAAGGTAGAAACATGAATTGAGATGTTGAATCAGATGGTTTAAGTTCTGAAAGGGAAATATTTATGCATTTCCCCAAACAGATGTGAACTATGGGAAAAATAAACATAAAAATGACAATAATTTGAATAGAAATCTGCATTTCTTAATATTTATTTATATAATCATCATTTTAAATTAATTTATGGAATGAACATTCCCAAGAAAGCAAAATAAATTCAAAATGTTGGACAGTACTCCAGATAACTTAGATCAGGGGTCCACAACCTCTGGGCTATTCGGAATTGACCCACAGCTCATGTAAGTTAAACTGTGCGCATGCACTCTGGCCCACCACTCGTGCAAGGGTTCACCACTCACATGATCCAAATCCCCTCCCCCCCAGCCAGTCCACCAAGCTACAAAGGTTGGGGACATAGTTCAGTTCTTATTCTATTAATATGTTCTTAAAACATCCACTTCGTTTAATAAACTACCTCATAATTAATTATACCTCACTGAAACAATAATCTTATTAGTATATCCTCTATACATAATTCCATATTACAGTTCAAATTAACTATAGTGCATATCCCACTTTCCTTCAAGTTAAAGAAGCTCTGCACATTTTAAAGAACTCTCTTTATAGAATGCTCTAAGAACATTTTATAAAAAAATAAATAGCTGCTTCTTTCAGGTAGAGAGAAACAACATATTTTTTCTGGGTTGACAGTGTCCAGTGGCATCCATGAGGTGTCAAAGAAGTCAAGATGGTGGCCACAACCATGAAATTAAAGCTTTTCTTGACTTTTTTTTTACATCCTCACCTCCCTAATTGCGTCTGCCTGGCATATCATATATTTTTCATAGCATGTGATATATTTTTTGCCATGAACATATGCAGTATGACTATTTTTCCCCAGTTTCTAATTCTTCTGACTGTGCTCCACTTTGCATTTCAAAATTCCTGTAAGTAACTTTTGTCTATATGTCAGGAACAAAGAATCAGGACCATATGTTAAATTGCAGGCAAGAAGATTTATTGTTCAAGAGTATGCAAATAATCTAGTAAATTAACATTCAGTGCTAAATTGGCTCTAGATAAGGGTCAATGGAATTTAAGAGCAGTTGAATTTAGACAGTTTGTGGGAATGTAACAACTCTAGTTGATGACTCACTTATCTCTGCTCCCTGGCTCTGGTTGTTCTTCTCCTACATAAAAGCAATTATAAGTGCTTAACTTTGGCTGTTTCATAATCCTTTTCCATGTCAATGTAAAAAAAAAAATCTGCCTTTCTCCTTTTGTATAACTCAAGAGAGTTACTTCTTCATTTAACACATTCACATTGTATGCTTGATTTTGTTTTATTATTATTATTTTTTATTTAGTTTGTCCAACATGTACAAGATAACAGGTATTAAGTATAAACATGGACATGAACAAAGGAATGGATACAAATGAATGGGGACAGTAGGACAGGGATGGTAGGCACGCTGGTGCACTTATGCACTCCCCCTTACGGATCTCTTAGGAATGAGGTGAGGTCCATGGGAGAAGTTTGTGGATGAAGCTGTGGGGTTTTGGGGATGTAACAACCGAGTCAAGTAGAGTATTCCAGGTGTTGACCACTCTGTTGCTGAAGTCATATTTTCTGCAATCAAATTTGGAGTGATTAACCTTGAGTTTATATCTATTGTTTGCCCATGATGAAACAATATTACATTGATACATCCTGGAATATTTACTATTTCTCTTGGTATTCTAAAACCAAGGGGTGCAACTAATCCAGCATTTCTAAGCCTCATAAACTTTAAGACATACAGTATGTAATTCAACTCCCAGAATTCCTTGGCTGGAGAATTTTGGGACTTCAGATCCATATGTCTTAAAGTTGCTGGAGTTGAAAGCATTGCTCTAATCTATACATTTATGTATTTATTTAGATTGATGGATTTCTGACATTGCTGTTTGGCCTTGCCAGTATTAATACACTCACGGTGATTAGTGTAACTCGCTATATAAAAGGGTGCCATCCCAACAGAGGTAAGAGATTTAGGAAATATAAAGTTCAATCAACTAGATTTGCACTATTATAATAAGTTTGTAAGAAAATCAGAATTTATATATATTTATAGACTGTTGTTCAAATATTTGGTCTGAAGGCCTTGTTTAGTGACAGTTCAAAGTTACAACGGAACTAAAAAAAGTGACTTGTGACGGTTTTTCACACCTAAAATTGTTGCAGCTTCCCCATGGTCACATGATTAAAATTCAGATGCTCGATAACTGACTCATCCTTATGATGGTTGCAGTGTCCTGAGATCATGTGATCACATTTTGCAACCTTCAAGTCAATGGGGAAGCCAGATTCACTTAACCACCATGTCACTAATTTAATAACTGGAGAGATTTACTTAACTGTGGCAAAAAAATGTCACAGCAAAACTCAACAAATGTTTCACTTAGCAACAGAAATTTGGGGCTCAATTGTGGTCATAAATCGAGGACAATCTGTACCGGCATCCAGCATACCTGAGCTATCAGGTTGGAGAAGACTTAATTTATATTACATTTACTAATGAATATGCTCATTGTTTTCACCAATTCAGGACAAAACCACAGATTTTTATTACATGTCTTTGTTTATATACAGTACATGTATACAATTTAGAGGCTGCCTACTTCAAATTATTCCATGTGTCTTATATTTTTAAACAAGAAACAATAAAATAAATCACATGCATCCAGAAAAACTATGCAAACAAAGCAAAATCCCTGCAGAGTCTTGATAGTCATTCTGCCTCAAGGCCTAAGAGAATAGGCAGGCTTTCAAGCCTTTCTGAACACCAAAACTGGAGCCATTCAGATCTCAAGGGGAATTCTCTCCAGAGAGCAAACATTGAGAAAAAAGAAAACAAGTCCTAATCGATGATAATATCAAGAGGACCCGAAAAGCATCCATTCTACCTTACTTGGCAGGTAGGACTATTAGAAATAAGCTGTTTCTCAAATAACAATGCCCTATGCCTGTGATGGCAAACCTATGGCATGAGTCGCACACGGAGCTATATTTGCCAGCAAAGCAGCCCTCACATCCGGCATGCATGCGTAATTTTCGGCCTTCCCCCATCTTCAGGAAAGCCTCCAAAGGCTGGGGAGGGCAAAAATTGCCCCCCCCCACGTGGGGGATGGTTGTGTCTGCATGCACAGGTGGGTGGGGCATACACATGCGATAGCGCGCGCACACACACAATTTTGGCATGCCTTTAGAAAAAGGTTAGCCATCACTGCCCTATGCCATGAAGACTTTATAGGTAGCAACCAGCCCCTTGAATTGCACCAGGAAGCAATGTAGCTTACCAATGTAGCTAACAAAGAAATGGTGTTACATGGGCATCCTATGGCATGCTCATTGCTGTCCATGTCATTGTCTTCTAGATGAGTTGTATCTCCCAACTGCAGGGCAGTTTGCAAACTCAGCATCTATGAATTGATTGGGGCATGTCCTGGACTGATCTAAGAACAGACCCTAAAAGGCCCTAGTGGTAAAATGGCCATACCTGCCACCTGTTCTTCAATCATAAATTTATCAGCGCACAACAGTAATTGTGTACATTGCTTATGTGGATGACCTTATTATAAAAATCAGTGGGAATTACTCTCAGGAAAGTGATACTTTATCATTATATTATTGTGAAAGTATTAAAAACCCATTTCTGGTGTTTATTTCAGCATATTGTATCAGCCTGAGCAGTGTCTCCTTTGCTATTTTTCTTATCTGGACAACAGCTTTCTTCTGGTCACTGGCTCCACTCTTGGGATGGGGGAGCTATACAGGTAATTCAAATTATTTTGTATGTCCAAGTATGGCTACTTTTGATAATGCTGCTACCAAATCAGCTATCATTTCTGCATTGAAAGAAGGAAGAAAAGGAGGGAGGGAGGGAAGGAGGGAGGGAGGGAGGAAGTCATTATGGTAAAAATATCATAGTCTTCCTGATAAAAAGTTCTTTGACTTCCCAATATACATTTCACTGTCCTCTTTAACATGCCTTAAGACATTCTAACCTTTCCCTCTAGTGAACAACCCTGCCCCGTCCCACCTCCCCAGCAGAGTAGCTTTTTAAAATGCAAAAGTTAAAAATAACCTAGTTTAAAAACTGTACAATGAACCAAGTTCTCCTGCTTCCTAGACCGGATGTATGGAACATGTGAAATCGACTGGACAAAAGCCAATTCCTCAACCACATATAAGTCCTACATTGTGTCAGTGTTCATCTGCTGTTTCTTTGTCCCTGTGATAGTCATGGTTTTCTCATACACATCCATCATCAATACAGTTAAGTCAAGCCATGCATTAAGTGGAATGGGTGACCCTACGGATAGGCAGCGGAGAATGGAGCAAAGCGTTACCAGGGTAAGGTCTGGCCATTTTTCTCTTGCAAAAACAAAACTGCAAAAACTCCATTGTGATAGCTATTATATCTGGTCAGCATAGATATGCTGCCATTCAATGGTCAGTTGGGATCTTTGCAACCCAGATATAGTACTTTTCCCATATGTTTCTCTCTTCTCATCCACAACAATGCTGCATAAGGCAATAGGACAGATATAAATAGAGAATCATGACATCGATTTATTAATTGATTTACAGTATATTTAAACTGACACTTCGGATAAGAAACCAAGCCGAAGAGGCTTTGAGGATAAATGCATGGAACCATTACAAAAAGGTCTCTCTCGTACCAAAACCAATTTGAAAGGTCAAATCCCCCAAAATAAAATTCATATTATGCTTAAATGCAGCTCAAGAGTAGGTCATAAAAGACTCTCTAAATTACATGTTCTGATATTTATTGTGAATAACAGTAATTCATGTGGGTCAAGAAAGACAAGATGGCAGCTACAACTGCATGAATCAAGCCTTGGTCCTTTTTTAATGTGTTGGGTGTGCAATGGTTGTGAAAAAGGAGCAGGGCTTCTATCAGGGGGCTGCAAAAACCAACTTGACTTTTCTTTGACCCCACTGCTGTGCAAGTGCTCAAGCAAAATGACAAGGCAAACTATGAAGAGCATGGCTTTTGAGAGAGCAAGCTTTAGGCTAAAGCCAAGTACAGTCTGGCTTAAGATCTCAAAGCTTAGCAGGCAGCAATGCTGCCCCCTCTTCCAATTGTTGGTTTCTGACATAAAGTTCAGTAAATCTAAATTGATGAAGGTGTTGGGCATGGAAAAGGAAACCAGCAAGTCTCATTTTCCATTTTCTCTCATCTAGATCTCCCTTGTTGTCTGCACATGTTTTATTGCTGCCTGGTCCCCATATGCTGTCATTTCCATGTGGTCTGCCTGTGGTTACACCGTCCCCAACTTAACCAGCATCTTTGCCAGCCTTTTTGCAAAATCTGCCAGCTTTTATAATCCTATCATCTACTTTGGGATGAGCTCCAAATTCCGAAAAGATATCTCCATCTTCTTCCACTTTGCCAAAGAAATCAAGGACCCCGTAAAGCTCAAACAGTTCAAGATCATCAAGCAGAAAATGGACAACTCCGCATCTCGTGGAGAAGAGAAGAAGGCAATAAATGCACAGCCCACCCTGCGTTTTGATTCAGAGAAGGGGAGTCATTCTAATACACCTCCTCCAGTAAATAGAGAAGAGGGTTCGGTTGCTTTTGATGATTTGCCCTCAAATCCTGACTTTGAATGTGATCGACTGTAAAGATGAGCAATGATGGACATCTAATTAATGCAACAACAGAATATGGATTTCTTTGAGTGTCCTTTCTTTATCTCCACCATATCATATGAAAGCCCATTTGATTTTAAACAAAGTTAAGAGATATGAAAGTAAGAATGAAATCATAAGACTGATAATGTCTATGGAGCTTCTCAGTCATCCAGGTCATGGTTATCCCAAAGGTGCTTTTTCAAGAGGCAACTTGACTTTCTGGTTTTTCTGTGAAGATGTTTTGCTTCTCATCCAAGAAGCTTCTTCAGCTCTGAAGAAACTGAAGAACCTTCTTGCATGAAAAGTAAAACGCCTTCCAAGAAAACCAGATGTTCCCATTGCTTCTTGAAAAAGCATTTTTGAGACAAGACTAATAACATTTTCTTAGTAAGTGACTACATATGAAGTAAAACAGCAGAATCTTAACATGAATGGTATTTATTTCCCTTCTAGTGCTGGAAGATTGCTGGTGAAAGATATTCTTGCACAATTCTTATTCTCTGGCAGGTTTAACAAAAATGACAAATCCCCCCCCCCCCCAGTCTTAGAAATTTGAAGTTACATTTTTCTGCCTTTTTATTCCTTGCTTGGAATCCCGTGTTGTTTTGTTTGCTTCACCAAAGCGCAATATTGCTTTGATAATTAGGAAAACTTTGCCAACAGCAGCATTTGAATGTGGCTCCACATTCAGCCACCAGAGGGTAGACAATAATTAATATTCTTACTAAATATACTAACTTCTACAGAGACTGCTATAAAAAAATCAAGCCATTATTAGCCGGCACTGGGGCTGGCAATCTTGATTCCTTAATCATAGCTGAATATAGATTACAAGCAAAAGCTAGTTTATATATTTTAGGTAATGCTGAAGAAAATAGCTAAATTAGCCAATTTAAAGGAAAGGAGAAAATGTTTTTTTCTAACTATTCTAGAAATACAACTATTATTCCATATGGTTGTTGTTATTATTACACTGCCTTTTTAATATACTATTAAATATACTATGTACTATTAAAATTTTCATTGTGTTTGTCTGTCTGTACCACGTTAACCCAATTGCTGCAACAATTTTTGAATCAAGGCACCTAAAATCCACTAACTTAAAGAAGGAGTACAAATCTAGGGCCCATTACTCCAAGGGAATCAAAGTTTCTGAAGATGTTTAGACCAGTTTTATTTGCAAAAAGTATGATTGTTGCAACAGTCCCATTTCTGGTACTTCCTGCCAGCTTCCACAAGCAAGTCAATGGGAAAGCTGGCAGGAAATTGGAAGTCACTCCTGCTCCAACTGCTCTTTTGCTCATGGTGGTTCTGCTTATCTGGTCACATCAGACTGTGCTGCCTTTCTCTCAAAGGATGACCTAATAGGTCATTGGATTATCTATCTTATCTATATACCTAATATTTTTGCCACCTATTTCCCCACAATAATAACAACCTATGAGATGGGTTTGACAGAGAGAGAGAGAGAGAGAGAGACTAGTCCAGAAGCAGGGATTATATTCAGGAATATTTTGTAATAAAATATGTTCCAAGATCTTTAAGGGATCTGGGTATATACCCCTGCCTTTAATACAGGGGTGCCAAACTGGCAGCCCACAGGCCAGATGCGTTGCACATAGGCCACATCCATCCCATCTTCGCAAATGGGAAAAACATCACAAAACATCACATGACGCAGCAAGTTTGGCACCCATGCTTTAATAGGACCAGTCAAAATGCCAACAAAGTAGGGATGAAAGCTGTTTGCCAAAATTTTTCATTATACTAGGAAATACTCAAAAAAGAGGGAGGGAGGGAGGAGGGAAGGAAATGAAAGAGTGAAAAATTCTAGCTATGTAGTTTTAATAATGACATGTATCTTGGACTCGTGATGCTAACACTATTTTGGAATGTCTATGGAGATTCTCGGTCATCCAGGTCATGGTTGTCCCAAAGGTGCTTTTTTCAAGAGGCAACTGGACTTTCTGGTTTTTCTTTGAAGACATTTCGTTTCTCCTCCAAGAAATATCTTCAAAAAAAATCAGTGTCCATTTGCCTGTTGAAAAAAGCATCTTTGGGACTATTTTGGAACCTGAGTTGAGAAGCAAAGATGATGATATTGTATATTCTGTCTTACTTTTGCTAACATAGCAATTCAAGACAATGTGAGAATTCTATCTTACATAAAAATCCTGACTGACAGTTTTAAAATTTCTATTTAACCTTCCTCCAATAAATAGTCTGAGAATATGATACTTCTATATAATGAAATGTTTGGATTAATTTAATTCAAGCACCCATCTCCATAGAGGGTGTTATTGTTTATAATACAAAAAGAAAGAAACAATCACAAGAAAACCTTAAGTTGAAGGCAGCATGTTATAATAATATGAATGACATTAAAGCAAAATTGTATCACATTTTGGTGGAAGAACTGAAATTTGAGATATTGCATTCTCAGCATGGTTACACAATTAACTTCAGTTGGTAGAAATTTCATACAAATAATGTTATGACAGCTGTGTAGCATTAATTATTGGGCTAGTGCACGGTTGTCAAACTCAGCATGTTACATTGCCATCACCTGACATTCCGTGACATTTTCTCCATTCACGGAACTGAGGTGGGTGTGGCCTGCGCATGATGCATCTGGTCCACAGGCCACCAGTTTGACACCCCTGGGCTAATGGTTCTCTGTCAACCATTATAATACTTTATAAAAGCCACAGCTAGATTCACATAATATAAAAATGGTGTGTAAACCCAGTCAACCAGTAAATGGAAAACATCTGATGTTGGTCTATATTCTTAACTCTTTTTTTTCTTTTTGTGCATATGTATGTCTCCAAGATATAATATTGTTCCTTTGACTATTAAGTGAGTGGGCAGGGGAGAGAAACTACTAGCAGTTTGCAAGCCAGTGGAACTGTACACAGTTCAGTAGGGAGATGATAGGTGCCTCATGTGTTTTCACAAAATTTACATTTTGCTACTTGTGATCTTTGGGATGATTACAAAAAAGGCCCACCTTCCTTTCCTTCCTTAGTATATTTGTTTTAAGATTGTCATCTGTAATTTTTATTTCAGAATAAATAAACAGTATAAGCAATAAGAAAGAATCACAGACAAACTGAAGGTATATTCATTTTTAGAAGAGAATGGGACAGTTCTCTCATTTTTTTTCTGCATTTAATTACCTCACTCTTAAAAAGTTAATAGTATGGTTCTTCATATGTGGAGATTCATATGAGTCAAGGGCACTAATTCTATAGCTTTTCCTTTGCTTGGAAACCAAAGCAGGAGGGACTAGTACAAGTTATACATTTGCTGTGGGTTTCTTTTCTCAACTATAACACATAAAAAGTGCAGTTAATATGGATCAACACAACTCCTACTTGTGAGAGCCAATCTGCTTAATACTGTATTATAGTATTAAGACTAAGACTAATTATCAAGACTAAGTTGATAATTTTGTTCTTCTTACTGAAGAAAGAGAAGGATGAAACTGGTTTTTCTCAGGTCCACAGAACTAATGTGGTTGATTCTGGAACTCCTGGAAGATGTTTTGACTGAGCACACTTTTTCTTTCAAAGTGGATCAATATTCATCATAGACAATCTTTGAACCATTTGGATTGTTGGACTAAATGTCTTAGGACCTGGGAAAACTCCAGAAGGCTTCAGGATGAGGAACAGATTTCTACACTCATGCTTTTTCCTATCCTCAAAATCACCTTGAACCTATCACAATTACATTAGGCTTTTACTAACCAGGTGTGGGATAGTTTGGCTTTCCCAGAGAAATAATGAAAAACAACCAATCAATAAAACAAACAGAGTGTAAAACATTTGAGAATGAAGTAGAGAAGTAGTCAGTCTCAATTTCCTGGTGGAAATAATCTTTGGAACAATTACTTCTTGAAAAGATCTTCTTGAACTTAACAGCATGGCTGCTGTTTGACCTCTGCATATTAAGCCATGGCATTTCACAGTAGTCAACAAACAAGGAAGACAAAGACAGTCAAAGAATGGGGCTTTAATTAAACTAAATCCTATGGTGACATTCCTTCAACTTCAACAATGTAATCACAGAAATTGGTTGTATAAAATTTTCCTAGCAGTTCAAGCCCACTGCTATTAGAAAATAATTAAGAAAGGTCAGGTTTTTAAAAAATGTAACTTTTGTTTGAAGTAGAAAATAAGAAAAAGGAATGCTGACTCGGAGCTTTAGAGGATTTGTGGTTTTGGTTTTTGATTGCTTATTTAGAACTGTTATTTTCAGTTCAATTGGACCTAGGTATACCTTTGGCACATATTAACCAGGAAAATGTCTAAGTTTGCATCAACTTCCTTTAAAATGTCTTCTAACAGTCTGAATATTACCGTAGTTCATTACTTATTTTGATTAGATTCAGATTTAGATTTATTTTATTTGTATGCCGCCCTTTTCCGGGAGGGACTCAGGGCGGCGAACAACTCAAAGGGGGAAAGGGAACATAAAACACGTGATTAAAATAACCAAGAATCACACAGCCACACAGGTCGAGAGGGGAGGGGAACTCATCAACCCCAGGCCTGCCAGCACAGCCAGGTTTTAACGGCTTTCCAGAAGGCCTGGAGAGAGGTGAGGGTCCGAATCTCTGCGGGGAGTTCGTTCCAAAGGGCCGGAGCTGCCACAGAGAAGCCCCTCCCCTGGGTGGTAGCCAGATGGCATTGGCTGGTGGACGGAACCCGGAGGAAGCCGACCCTGTGTGATCTAACGGGTCTTTGGGAGGTAATTGGCAGCAGGCGGTCTCTCAAGTACCCAGGTCCAATACCATGAAGGGCTTTATAAGTTGCGACTAGCACTTTGAAGCGTATCCGGAGACCGATCGGTAACCAGTGCAGCTCGCAGAGGATAGGTGTAACGTGGGTGTACCGAGGTGCACCCACAATCGCTCGCGCGGCTGAATTCTGGACGAGTTGGAGTCTCCGAATACTCTTCAATTAATATTAATATTAATATTTCTGCAACTGTTTCTATTAAATCCATGAGAGATTCAAGAGTGTTTTCTGATCACAGAGAGTTGCAAACTTTTTGGATATTCCTATCTACAGTAGGCATCCTTTGGGTTTTCTGGCGGATTCCCCAGAATTCTTTCTGCAACCCTGCAACCCTGCTTAGTTTCCAGGCTTAGACAAAGGTGGCCACGCTGTCAACTACTAATGTTCTGAAAAAAGGTGATTGCAAACCACTTTCATATTGCTGCCCAAAACAGTCATGCATCCTTGAAGTAATCAAGTGTCAAGCATAACTAGCAGATTTTATCTATGTTTCATTCAAGTATGTTTACAATTCCATTATTTTTACCATATTGCTTTATAGTCAATAATAAAATGGCCATTCATGGTTCCTTCTTTTAAAGACACAAAATAGTGTGCAATTTTTTCAGCACTTCATAATACATTATCAGAAAAGCTACATAGTACAAAAAGGAACAGCTAATTATGTAGAAAAGTTTAGGATATAAGCAATGTTACGTAGATTGATCCAAGATCTATGATTGCCAAGGGTAAAGAAAAAAATAGTGGATTCTTAAATCAAGGTATAGAATTCCTATAACCAAATTTCTTTCGTATATGAGAAGAAGACACAATTCTAATAGTGTTCTTCTACCACATAGAAGTAAAAACATAATAAGAAGAAAGGACTAAAATTTGCAGAGCTATTGGTAGCACAAATCTCCTTTCTGAGGCACCACTTCACTTTTATTAATGATAGGGCTTGTTTTGCCCTGCTCTTCCAAGGCTTCCCTCATACTTAAACTGTGTTTTTATCAGAATGACCTATCAGAGAATCTGATGAAGCACTGCCCAGAGGCTAGTGCCAAGACAGCATAAATAGGACATATTAAGAAGGCTTTGTGTCTTAACATCACAGCAAACTGACCTTCTGATCTTGAATAAGTAGAACAGGGTCAGATCTGGTTAATCTCTTGATGGCAGATAATCAGGAAACATCAGGATTGCAGACCAGACAGCGATGTAAAAGATCAGAAGAAGATAATGAAAATTATTCCCATAATGTTACCAAGAAAATAGCAGGACTATATCAACATAATTACCAATATGCAAGCTGTACTTATTTTTAAAGTAAGCTTTCAAAGAAGACTTTCATTCCTTTCAATTTCTTTAAGCATCTTAAAGTGAATTTGAACCTGGGGAATATTTTATGTAAGTGTGGATATAAACATCCTCAACCCTGAGCTACAAATACTTTCTTCTATAGGCATATCTTTTCCATATCATTAGTTTTTTTTTATTGCAGATCTTGGATAGCATTTATGAAACGACTGCAAATATTTTAAACTAGTAACCCGTGTCAATATTTTCTGAGTTAGATTTGCAAATGGATAACCTGTGAAAACATGTCTAGTATTTCTGGATCATTTTGGAGTGCATAGTTTCACAGTTATTTATAGGCTGAATTTTTAGTGCATAATATTCCCAAGATGATTTATCAACATAAAAATATAAAATACATTTTAAAACAGCACCATTACACCAACATCTGGGAAACCCAGTGAGCCTTTTGCCAAAAAGAATGTGAAGACTGGACTTTTGCTCTGCAGCAAATCCTTGGGAAATGTGTGAGAATGAGAAAGAAAGTTATATTTACTGATTCTGAGCAGGAATTCCCAAAACTCTCTTCCCTCCCTTCCAAGATCTTTCCAGTTTTTTAGATCTTCACTAAAAAAGTATTGCACTCTTGTACCACTGACAATTTACCTAAAATGTGATATCCTTGTGCCCCCTTGGAATTTGATAGTAGTAAAGCATGCATGTGTATAATGCTTAGCGAATGGTTTGACATGGAACAGATGAAAATTGTGCAATGCCCCTTATTTGTTTAGTGTATTTATAGATGATATGTGATGTTATTAGAGATACATTGGGTAAAGTCATAAGTATGCATATAATTGTCCATACATAAGAATCCACATTGCTGGAAGTAATTGCAGGGAATGTTAGATAATCATATTCACTTACAAGTAAGCCATGAGTTTTAAGTGTCAAAATACACCCTCAAAATTGTATTTGGCTTGCCCGAAATTGAATGAGGAATCACCCATCAAGTTCTGCTTACAATTGTTCTGAATATTAATTAAGACATTCTCAACAAGTTCATCAGATATTAATGTACAGTCTCTGCTGGAAACAGCCCAAATTTGTAGCAGTTGTATATGATTGACTTAGGCAATATTTTCCCCAGGAGAGCCAAATTGTAGAACTGTACTCATAAAAGTATGGTAAATACCTTCATTATTTATAATTTATTTTTTTTAGAAAAAATCAATCCTTTTTCCATCTTGGTTAGAAAAATATGTCAGAGAGTTAGATGTGCCAGCTCCTAGGAAGTATAAGGAAACAAGACAGGATAGGTTCCTTAAAGGGGCTTCTTATGAGCTGCTGTAGCTATCTTGAAATCAGGAGGAAGCCGCTTCTACTAATCTCCCAATAGGTCACATTAGAGATTCTGGCTGCAGAGACTGTTTAGAAGGGTAGTTGTGCTAACTCTCTGCTACAGTTCCAGCAGGTTCCATCCAGAAAAATCAGCATTTTTTTTCCAATTTCCAAAGTGTGCGCTACAGAGAGGATTTGTTCAGCTTCATGGAAGCAAGTACTACAGAGCTGTTGCTGGCATTGCCCTATGCATTTTGACCGCCCACTGCCAGGCAGTTTCTCGCCAGAAGCCCCATAGGAAAAGTTTTAAGGTCCAACTCCAACACAAAGAGGCTATTATTGGAATCTGTTTGTAGGCCTGACTTACGGCAGTGGATAAAACCACCCGGCAGTTGTTCAAATTCAACACTAAACCAACAAATCCTCAATTTACTGTGTATTCAAATTCAGTTTAATCCTATGGAAGAGTCATCCTTTCATTAATTGCCAAGGCAAACAAGCCTGGCATTTTATAGGATCTGAACGAAAAACTCTTTGCCCAACAGTTGGATTGGCAAAATTTATCTCACCACTGGCGAGCTGTATTTAGATGCCAAATATGTCCACAAACACATGGGCACTTAATCCAGTCCATCATTCACCAATCAAATCTCCTTACTGTTGATTCTGGCAAAGCATAACCATACTGAGTGAAAAACTCACTTCGCAGCATACAGAGCTACCTCCCACAGTCTCTATCAAACAGCCAGGTATTCCATCAGCCCAAGCCAGCAGTGAGTTTTGTGATGGAAAGGCTTGTTTTTTCAGCTCTTCTGTCCCTCCAGCACCTTTTAATGGAGCACTAACAGTGGTGGGATTCAATTTTTTGTACTACCGGTTCTGTAGGCTTGCTGGGCATGGCATGGCTTGGTGGGAGTAGCTTGGTGGGGATGGCAGGGGAAGGTTACTGCAAAATCCCCATTCCCTCCCGATCAGCTGGGACTCGGGAGGCACAGAATAGATAGGGGTGGGGCCAGTCAGAGGTGGTATTTACCAGTTCTCTGAACTACTCAAAATGTCTGCTACCAGTTCCCCAGAACTGGTCAGAACTTGCTGAATACCATCTCTGAGCACTAAGTATGCAAAACAACTCAGTCTTAGGTAGGGCAATGACAGAACTGACAAAATGGAGTTAGCTTAACCTTGTACATGTCTGGGTCTGCATACCATTAAACTAAATGATCCCTGGGGAATTAATTTATTACCCCCTCATTAATACATTTTAATATGTAGTGGGACCAAAGACCATATAGGAGAGCTCTCAAAACCGAAACGTCTCAAAACTGAAAGTACAGTGTGGTATAAATTATATTACTGGACTCCTTGTAATACCATGGGAAATTATATATGCAATAGCATGAAATCTTTCTAAGTTTCAACTTGAACATCCATGTCTCTAATAGATCTGCTCCCTCTGCTGGTCAGAAAACTACTTGCTTCTTGCAACTTGTCTGTCTGCAGCCCTTGGATTTGCATTTATCAAACCCCTTTTGAAAATCCATCTTCCGAAGGTCTGGGTTTGAAGGTTACTCTTTCCTACACCCATCCCAAATTGCTCAGGTCCCACAGCATCATATGCTAATATCTTGGATGGAATTAAAGTTTTCAGAACCCCTAATTCAGTTTGTATTCCTCCTGCCTTTTGTTGTTGCATTTTTTAGAAGAAGCTGAATTGCATTTAATTTGGGTAGTTTGAAAGAACATTAGTTTACAGACAAGACTATTTTACACGGTCACAGATTAGCCTAAAAATTTACCACATAGGCTTTTATCGGTTCCCAGTAAGCTACATTGGAAATGGATCTTCCAGATCATTGTCTAGTACCACAGCTTTCCTTATAGATTCAATGGCTATGTATTACAATCAAATGCAATCTGGTAGCATTTTGCAGCAGTGAAGAATGTCCCTCATCAGAACAACAATTTGCAAAGATTTGGTCAAGTAGGACACTTACTGTCAAGATAGCAAATTAGCAAGGCTTTAATTAAAGCTTGTAGAAGATGTAGCCAACGCCCAGCCAGATTGCCCACCCCCATGGTCTCTGAAGTTGGCACCCTCAATTTAAACTCCAAAGTCTTTTAACAAGATGCTTGTGGTATATAATGAACATAAGCCTCCTTACATGAAAAGCACCAGACCCAAAACCAACCCAGTGGCATTTCCTGATTCCAAATTTAATGGGTACCATTCAAATTTGGGTTTTGGCTATTCATGGTATTTAAGCTGTAACCTGGAATTTTGTGGGTATTTTATGTTCTAAATAGAGTACACAGCATAGGCAAAATCTTTCCCAGGACACTGCAAAGTGCATTCATGTCTCCTTCAACATTTACAAGATTCCAGTGCCCTGCTCAGAATATTTGCCTTACCAAATTTCAGTGAAATAAACCAAAACATGCAAATCACTTCTTCTTGTTCTAAAATCTAAAGGAAATAGTTTCTATGCATGATTTTAGCCACACACAAACACACACACATACACACACACACACACACTAAAATCAAGAATTGGTGGAAAGAACCAGCTGCTGAAGAGGTGGCCACTTTGTTTGATATTGAAAATATTCTTATTGGACAGGTGGGCCAGAAAAACTTTGAAGTCCATTGGTTTAACTTTGAGAAATGTAAAATGAAGCTACTGGATTTAACATACAGAAGAGGGCGCAGACATATTCTTCATTGCCCTAATGAATCCTGCACTGGGGGATGGGCTGGAATAGATGACCAACAGGTCCTTTCCAATTGAATGATTATATTATTTTAAAATGTTGATCTTTGACTGTAATATTGGTCAATGATTTTGATAAGAAAATTGTTTCATTACCTTAGATACATATTACATATATATAGAAGAAAATAATCCATGGTATTAGTCATGATTGACAACTCAATAAATACATTTGAGGCATACAGACTTCTATTTCTCTAAAGATGCAAGATGGGAGGATCTGGAATAAGAACACTTGACCATGGCTGCATGATAATTAGTAATTGGTTAAAAGCTCATGCCTCAGAAGCATAAGATTCGGTGAAAATTTCTGTGATGGATTCCTTTTCTCTCTGTTAGTGCAATTAAGTACAGTACAGCTTGTTAGAACAATTTGATTACAACTTGTGTATCAGAGCAACTAAGGAATGTGTCTGTTCCTGCATTATGAAGGATACTTGTGTATCCTTTAATTACCATGTCTTCTTATTAGGCTGTACATGTAGTTCTTGCTTAATTATGTTAATCAGTATTTGCAACTCCATCACTAAGGGCCAGGGTCATAAAGCATGATGTATATGATGGCGCCGTCTTATAGCAGTTCCAGTTCTGATTGCTGATGTTAAGTGACTCCAGAATTTAAGCACAATGGCATATGGCCAACATTTGTGACCTCCAGCTGACTTTCCCATTGATTTTGCCCATTGGAAGCAGCAGAGCAGGTTACAAATGCTGATGACTGTAGGACATTGCCATGTTGTAATAGCAAGCTAGTTACCAAGTGCCTGAATCATGATCATATAACCATGGGGATACTGTGATAGTTGCAACCACAAGGACCTGTCATAAGTCTCTCTCGTTCAGCACTGTCATAATGTCAGTCACTGAGCAAGTGATTATTAAGTGAGGACTGCTTGTATTGTAACTGAGTGCCCTTAAGATTAATCTTCTATATAAGATAATGCAGCTCTTGTTCGTGGATCTTTAAAAAAAAAAAGATAAAATACAAAAGTAAATAGGAAAATGGTGGGGACATTGGTGAAATGCTACCGATTCAGACCAGTTTGCCCAAACTGGTAGTAAAAATGCTACCGTGGAAGTAAAAAGTAGTAGTAAAAGAATGTTACTGATTCAGGTGAACTGGTATTTCCAACCATCAGCTATGACGTGCGATTTATATTAGCTAGGAAGTGGGATTTCCTGCTTTCTAGCTAATCTAAATCACGTGGCACAGTGGATTCCCCTCCCCCAAACTGTTTGCTTACCTTTGCAGGTGTACTCAATACCAGGCTCCACCCACCCACCCGCCCAGACAACATCACATTGATGCTCTGCGTACATGCTCACATTGCTTCTGAACCAGTAGCAAAGGTAAGTTGATTTCACCCCTGGGTGAGGAGGAAGAGGGGAAAGAGAAGTAAGAAAAAAAGAAAAGAAACATTGACTGCTGACTCTCTCTGTTGCAGTAAAATAAGACATTAACATCAAATTTTTCTTGTTCATGGATTTTTTTAAAAAAATAATTAATTAATTTATAGAAAGAGCAAAAATGTCAATTTCTATATAAACAGTGTGTTGTCTGGATATAGTTATTTTGAGTAATAATCATCATAATAACAATAGCATTTGTAACATTAGTAGTCATCATATAGTAGCAATAACATCTCATCATAACATTGATAATATACATATAGTGACAATAGTGCTTACTTATTCATTTAGTAAGCCATTTTTACAAAATTAGTCACTCTCCTGCGTTTTTAAACTGTTTCTGCTTGAAAACCTTTCATAGAATGAATCCTATATTAAGAATTATTCAGTGTCTTCTTGGTCTTTAATTTTAAGTGTTAATCTGTCCATTTCTGCACATTGTATTTTTTAAATTACATTCTCTTCTGTAGGGATCTCTATGCTCTTCCAATGTTGCACAAGTACAATTCTAGCTGCTAACACATGTACATATTTCCTTAAGTACATATTCCCTCTGATGACATGATGCCCAACAAAAATATTTCTGGTTTTAAGTTTATATGTTCCCTTGTTTGGGAATCTTGATCAAGAGATCAGTGACTTGGTATAGCTCCTAGCTTTGGACTAATAAAATGATCGTTTGGATCATTTGGCATTTGGACTAAAAAATTTGGCATTTTTCGGGGTGCCAGAAAGATTTTCCACTAGAAAGGAAACAGCAATATTCCCTAGAGAAGGGGAAAGGGGAGGAAGGTAATCACAAAACATACATCATGCAGTCACAATGCAAACTCCATGACAAACTTGCACCCCCAATGTCTGATGCAAATATCTAAGCATGTTTTTTGCGATGCCATCAATGCACATGTATCATTGTGATATAGTCTCAGTTTATGCTGCTAAATCCAGCCTGCTATTAACGGTAAAACTGGGGAAGCTTAAAGTGTGGTATCCCAACAGTCTGCACTAAGGCAGAATGTAGACCCATGTTCAGTTACAAATGCCATATATTTCAAGAAAGGGATGGAAATATTACTAGGAATCCTGTTCCCACAGAGATTTCCCTACATTCTCAAAATCTGAAATGGCTGCAGTAATCTAATATTAAAGATTAAATTTTAAAGGCATTTGCTATGGTTGCAATTTATAAACTATAGTAACCCTGAAAAGAGAGAGCAAAGAAATGCCCCTTGCCTTCCTTAAAATTAACCCATAACAATATAATAAAGAGCATCAAGTTAACTCATTTTGATTGATGCCATAACTCTCCATGACTCAAAAACCACATTTGATATCCAGTCAGTATTTACACACAACAAAAACCATACAAGTCACATAAATATTCCCTTATAGAAACTTTCCCTGATTTATATCCATTTTAACATATTTTGTCTCCTTCCTTGTGTGCAATAATATCTGAAATGGATATTATTTGGCTTCAGATAGTAGCTCTAGGCTGTTCTTATTTTGTTTCCTAGCTCAGACAAAAACAATTGCTCTTCCCTACCCCACACCCTTAATGGATTCATTGCCATTTCCTTAGATACAGGTAACTTGAAAGGAAGATGATATAAGGATACCGGAAAACTTGTTAATAATTGCTCCAAGGTAACAATGAATCCATGATCTGTTTTGGTACAGGTGCTTGCATAAATAATGATCATAATTAACTTGACTCTATCTGGGGGAATTTTTTAGAAATGTGATCTTCTAACAAATACAAACTTGACAATAATGAATACATTTTGTGTTTGTCCTTCAATATGGATTCCCAAAGATGTGAGTCTTTATAAAGCCCTCTAGAAGATGTTGTTGTATATAGTTTTAAGCAATACTGCCAGTAGTCAGGGATGCTGAAAGCTGAAGTTGAGAAACCTCTGGAAATCCACAGATTTAATATACCTGCTGCTCTATTTATATATATTGGTTTGTTGGTTTGAACTATTATTTAAAAAAAGATCCACAAAAGCATCAAGTATATGATAGAGGCTATTAAAAAGTTATAGCAAGGAAATTTTAACAATCTTTTTAACTGTTGTGACCCACCAGCGACCAGCAGAGTTGGCAGCAGATTCAGACAGTGAGGAGTTTGGGAAGAAACATGGGCCAGTCCTAGAGTCTGATAAGGGCTCTGTGTCGGAAGCAGAGAGGGGGCCAGAGCCGTATCCCTGTTATCCGCTGCTTCAGAGTCAGACAGCAGTGAGGCAGACAAACAGCTGGAGTCTGTTTGTTAATAAAAGGGGTTTTTGTCGGGACAAGAAGTTTGCTTCATGCTCTAGGGAAGCCTAGGCCAGAACACTAAACTCAGAATATTGAATCATTAGTTGGCTGATACTTATATATTCCAAGAATTCAAAAAAGGCCAGTTTATGACCTTGCTGTGGTGACTCATGTCGATCACCACACATCTGGATTACTGCAATGTGTTCTGTGTGATTGCTTTAGAAGACTGCTCAAAAACCTGAGTGTCAGTAGGTTTCTGGAGGCAGTCCAAAGTGTTGGTTTGATCTATAAAAACTTATATGGCTTGGCATCAGGGTTCTCCATGGGACTATCTCCTCAAATTTGAACCATCCAGGGTGTCTCTCCTGGGGAGAACTTTAGTAATGTCCCAGCAGGGGAGGAGTTAAGGCTTGGAGGCAATGATTCTCATGATAACCCTCCTCCTCTGGAAACATCTTCACTCAGAAGCAATATTGTCTCCATTGTTAACGACCTTCCAATGTGGACATACAAGGTTACTCCGAGAGTTTTGGGATATATTATTATCTCAACATGGGTCTGTTACATGATTTAAAATTAACTTAATTTTAACTCTATTTTACAGTAAACATTGTTTTGTTTTATAATGGGAAATAAAATATATACTATTTTAACCTCCAAGAGTCATAAGAAGTGGCAGTATACATGTATGCATGCATACATGCATACATACATACATACATACATACATACATACATGAATAAATTTGAAAAGTCTGTTCTTTTGAAAAACAAATGTTTTTTTGCATCTTCTCTCTTTGCTTTCACTTTTATTTTATAATTATTAAATTCCAAGCAATACATGGGTCAATCAACTCAGTTTCTTTTGATTGAAGGTCAGAAGCAGTTAAACAGTGTCTCCCAATAAAATGATATGATCATGCATTTTTGTTGTGATGTTGTTTTTACTGTTTTGTGTGTTGCCCACTATATAATATAAGCAGGTACAAACTTTGTATTTTAAAATAAATGCCTACAAATAAATAAATGTATATACCAAGAAGTTAATCGTTGTCTAAAGAGGTTCTTGTGAACATTTCACTCAATATAAATAAAAAATAAAAATAAGGGCAATTATTTCCAGTTGTTAACCACTGCTGTGCAACACTTTGCAATAATGTGAGTAACAAAAGTTTTCTTGTCCGATAGAATAAAATTAATGTAAAAGTCTTCAGACCAATTTGGCACATTGAATAACAAAGAAAAGACAAAGTTCCTGTAGCTTCTCAGAGTAAAAACACCAAAGTAGCAGCATGTGAAGGATGAAAGCACAAGTGTCAGAGGCAATTGAGTTCATTTCTCTCAATGACATTCCTAAAGGAAAGTTTTGGTAGTATTAAAATAAACGTCCTTTTCCTTTTAAAATAAAAATAAAAATCCACTATAACCAATATCAAGTCTGTTGTGACATTACTCACAATGCAATTCCCCTGACAAAACGGTATCATCTCACAACACACACACACACAAACACACATTTTTTTAAAAAAATTCCCACTAGGGGGAAAAATGTGGGAGGGAGAAGAAACTCAAAAGAGCAGTGCCGAAGTCAGCAACAACATCACTGTAAGGAGTCTGTGTTTGTCATCAGAGAGAGAGAGAGAGAATATAATGTGCCTTTCTTGCTGCTGAGACTTTGCTGGGAACATTTGATGTAAAAAGAAAAAAAGAAAAGGTGCAAAACTCGACTTTGTTTCTTGCTTGTACCTGACTCTTTTAGATGAAGTCTGCCTGAAGACGGATGCAGAAAAACTCAGGAAAAGTAACCAGTCATTCTGTCCGAAGAAAAAAGAATTGAAACAATTCTACACTTCCATCAAGGTAATGCTGATTGTTTCTCTCTAATGCCATTTGAGATCAGTTTTGGGAAAGGGTACTGGGGAGGGAGATGGAGGGAAAGAGAAATTTATATTTTGGATAATTTGGTGGTGGAGGTTATGCCAATGGGGAGATGCTCATAGGGAAGGAAGTGCTCCACCAATTCTTTGCCTAATCGATGTATTCAGAGTTTGCAAGCACAGATCAATGGTGCCTCCCCAAGTTTTGATAAATACTACCTGATGGCCCCGAGAGTCATTCTATAAGCATCTGTGTATTTTCTTAGATATGGATTTTTCAGTCCTGCTTGCATTTTCTCCAATAACTAGATGTGTTAACTCAAAATTGCACAACTGTTGTGACAGCTGATATTTGGGAGTCCAGAAAGAATTTTATGGAAGAAAAACCTCCTGAGAAACCAGTATGTGTATATGAACTGCTACCATCTCTCTTTCTTTCCCTTTCTCCCTTCCCCCCACTCCCCAAAAGCTTTTGTGCTGAAGGCTGCAGGGTCTTTAACACTTTGAAGAGCACTAACATTATCCAGCCTGTCACAGCAGCTCACCTTCTCCCTGAGAGATTAGATTCCTAATAAATTTCTAAAATGTGGTTTGTGTCAGGCTAGTAGCAACATGTACCGAGTGCTCCAAGCAAAATTTCAAAAAAAGAAATAATCTGCCTGAAGATGGTTAGCTGCTATTAGCTGCATCCCTGGAGCTGCAATGAAGCCATTTCAAATTTGAAAAAGAAATTGGAAAAATACCTTTAGGATGGTCCTTCCTTCCTTCCTTCCTTCCTTCCTTCCTTCCTTCCTTCCTTCCTTCCTTCCTTCCTTCCTTCCTTCCTTCCACAAATGCTAGATCAGAAAATGATAAAAATGTCATTATTTATTCACATGGCAAACTGAAGCTAAGTCACAAGATTTTCCCTCGGAGATTCAGCAAAGATAATTAGTGTGTATGTTACACATATTTGTATATGGAAGGCAAAGTGAGTTCCTGCCATCCTTGTTAAGGCAACCCAGAAGGTAGCTCAGCATTTACAATTACATCCCAATTAGATGAAACAAAAGATAGTGAAGTCTGATTACTTAAGTTGCAAAGAATGACTCCATCTCTTTTCCCTTTATCATTTTTCTGAGTCTAACCTGTTACTAAACTTTGAACAGACTTGTTTTTCATTTTAATTTGACAAATTGTTTAGGAAACCCAAGAATGCTGGAATAAAAAGGAACTGCATTTTCTCTTACTGTTATCAAAATGACAATATTAGGAGAGATTGCACAGTCGTGATAACACTAAAAAAACCTAGCCCTCACACTGAATAATCAGGGTTTTGGTTGACCTGAAGTAGAGAACCACGTCACCTGGACTTAAATTCAGCCCGTAGTCTCAATAAACATTTAGCCAATATTGATATTGGTATTGTGCTAACATTCTTCAGTTGTTTTCACCCTCTCTTTGTTTTCCTAACTTATGTTTGCAGTTTATTTTTTTATCATGCTGTGAGTTGAAAGTTTGTTACTGTTATATGATGAAAAGGGATCCATTTCCTTTGTAGAAAGTTCAAAGCAATCTTAGTAGGGTTAAGTAACTTTCTGAAAGAGAGCCAGTTTGTTGTAATGATGAAAGCATCAGGCTAGAAACTGGGAGACTCTGAGTTCTATTCCTGCCTTAGGCAAAAGTCAGCTGAGTAACCTTGGGCCAGTTCCTCTCTCTCAGCCCTAGGAAGGAGGCAATGGCAAACCATTTCTGAACAATGTTGCTGTCAAGCGCCAGAAAAATCAGGAGATCCAGGCAGTTCAAATGGGTATAAAGATTTTTTTTTGCAAGTTTAAGCTCTCTATAAGAATCTGAACTACTAACAGTCAAAGCAATTTGGCGGCAGATAAGGAATTCAATTGGGCTGGATTTAGACCTCTTGCGGGTGCAAAAGGACTCATGACTGAGGACATGCTTGAACCCTACCTCAGGCTCATGTCAAACACTTTCCAAGAAAACTGCAGGGACTAATTCAGGAAGTTTCAAAGTCTGACTCAAAGGCATCCCTCCCCCTCCACAAAGAAAAACACAGCCCTTTCTGAAAGCTATTTCAAACAACTCAAATTCAATATACACCAAAGAGGAGCTCATGTCAACTTACAGTCCTATTTGGCCCTAATTGTGTATGAATAGTTACTTGTTATTCAGAAGCATATTTTATACATGTTCAAAACCCACACCTGTTTGTTTATGAAAACATCACATAAAATCAATTTATTAGAATAAATTATTTTATTAAATTAATTCCACATTAAATCTAATTAAGCTTAGCCTTTGTTTGAAGATGAAATATATTCCATCAAAAAACATTTATTTCACTTTCTCTACTTCACATTCTCTATGCAGACATTCTAATAGATACCACATGCCTAAGGTATCACATCTACAGATGCTTTACCTTGTATGTTATCGGTAACTGACAAATCTTCATTTAATTAAACTAATGCCCAGGTAGCGGGAAGGAATTAGAGCTGAAATATTCATTGCTGGTTCCCGACCACTGATTGGCTTTGTTGCATAGGGAATGTCTTAGGAAATAAAGGCAATGAGAGTAGGATCATTAGCATAGTACTCAGTGGACTTTCAAGTTTCTGAGAAAAAAGGAAGGAATCTTATGTTTGGGCTCAGCAAAAGAGACGTTAGGAAGAAGTAGGAGTTATTGACTAACAGAGATCCAGGTCAATAAGAGTAGGAAGTGGGCTGCTTTGGGAATGACCAGGGAAGCTGGGGACATAAGAAAGGCATGGAGGAGAGTTAGGAGACTTGGAGGAGTGAAGGGATGCAAGAGAAAGAAGAGAAAGACCAGAAGATTAAAGAGACTTTGGGATGTCTACTTTGTGTGTGAGATGGGGGAAGAGAAAATGTGTATAAGATAAACATGAAGAAATACATTATTAACCCTAATGTAGGGACGCAGTGGCTCAGTGGCTAAGATCCTGAGCTTGTCGATCAGAAAGGAAGGCAGTTCAGTGGTTTGGATCCATAGTGCCGTGTAACGGAATCAGCTCCCATTACTTGTCCCAGCTTCTGCCAACCTAGCAGTTCAAGAGCATGTAAAAATGCAAGTAGAAAAATAGGGACCACTTTGGTGGGAAGGTAACAGTGCTCCATGCGCCTTTGGCATTTAGTCATGCCAACCACATGACCATGGAGACGTCTTCGGTCAATGTTGGCTCTTCGGGTTTGAAATGGAGATGAGCACTGCCCCCTAGAGTTGGGAATGAAAACAGATCTAGCACATATGTGAAATGTGCTAGACCTGTTTTCTGTGAAATGGATTTCTGTTTGAGTACAAAAAAGTCATCTGACACATCTGGAAAGAGCCAGATGACAATATATAGGTTTGCTGAGATATTGGTGCCAAGCCATGAAGGGTTTCATAGTTCTGGAACCAGATACTGATACATGCAGTTCTGTTCATAATTTTATGCCACGCCAAAACTGAGAAATGCAATATAGAATATTACAAGAATATCACTCATATATGGTAGCATAAGCATCCCTAAAAAACTGCCATCAAGAATTTCTAGGGTTTCCTGTGGATTTAGCCTTGTTTGTCTGGCATCAAAAGAAGCCTTGCGGCATTCAGCATTGACTAGGTCCCCTACAATCCTCCAATTAATCCTTAAAACCTGTCTTAGTCCTGTCTATTCATTGCCTGATTGAGCTATGTTTCATTTTTAAGTAAAGCTCTTCCAAAGGTTTGAGGCAAGTAATTACAAGCTGAGTTATCATAAAACAAGAAAAGAAAAAAAGTACTAATAGATAGAAAAACTAAAACATTTCATTTCTGTATAAGAAAGCACCTTCCGTCTGCTGCCTTTGCAAAAAATATTTCCACTGTGACTAAAGCAGCCTAAACTTTGCCTTTGGTGAGTTCCCAATATCATTAATTCCATAGCCATATGGCAACCAGAGAAAAATACTTTTTTTGTATCTTCAATGTACTAATAAAAACCAAAGTTTTTTTTTAAAAAAAACAATTCTGCGCTATCAAGTCAGTGTAGACTTATCAACCACATAGGTAGATCTTCTACTCCAGGGTAATATTTCTCCCACTTGGCTCTTCTAGACTTTCAACACTTACATCCATCATTTCATTAATTGAGTCCATCCATCTTATTGCTAGTCGTCGTTGTCTTTTTCCTTCCATCTTTCCCAGCATCACTAGACTTCTCAGGGCAACTGTGTGTTTGCACAATGCGCCCAAACTAT
The DNA here is from genome assembly GCF_051295495.1 of Thamnophis sirtalis. Classification (NCBI taxonomy): domain Eukaryota; kingdom Metazoa; phylum Chordata; class Lepidosauria; order Squamata; family Natricidae; genus Thamnophis; species Thamnophis sirtalis. The sequence goes on along the minus strand of NW_028261386.1, from coordinate 61,577,593 downwards.
AAACATTTCAGCCTGGTCATTAGTAGCTCAAGTGAGACCTCTGGGTTGATTTGTTTTATGATTTGTTTATTTTCTGGGCTTTCCATGGTATTCCCAGGAATCTCCTTCATCACTAAACTTTAAATGCATCAATATTCTTTCTGTATTGTTTCTTCAAAGCCCAACTTTTCTTTGCATAGGGAAACTCATTGCCTACAAGATTTTGATCTCTGAAAGTAGAGACACATCATGGCATCTGAATGATTTTTTTCTGAGGGTTTCATTGCTGCTTTACCCTGTGCTTACCTACGGCATATTTCTTGAAAGCCATAGCACTATACGTAAAAATAAGATACTGATGGTTGACCATGGGTCTTTTCCCTACTTGAAATTTTAATCAGTACCATAACAACCTTGATGTCCTGCTAAGTAGCACAATGCTAGTTTCATCCAATCCCCCATCCAGAATTTAACCAGCCTTCTGTCATCACACCACATTCCAGATAAAAAGGTTTTGTTTCTTATTTAAACAAATAGGGTTTCACCACAGCAATAAGTTGGCTAAAACCTATACAGCTTTGTAATCTCAATCACAGACAGCTAAAGTGAGGAGATCTTCCTTTGGATGTTGTCACAGATGTGAGTATCTCCAGAGATGTGGTCATCTCCCATTTCTTCTGATCACTAATAGACATCTGCTACAGAAAAGTCTTATGATTTTTGTCTTCTCAACCCTCAGCTCCAAGATCCTTTTAATCAAACTATAAGCATAATTATCTCTCTCTATAAGTTGTACTTTCACTTCTAGCTCACTTTTTTTGTCTTCTACCAACTGCATGCCAGCAAAGCATTTCACTGTAACACACCCCAGAAATTGGATAAAGTTGAAGAACCAAAAGGAAAGGAGATAAATATTTCCAAATGCTCTAAAAGTTCTTTTCTATGGAGATTTTCAATCATTCAGATCATGGTTGTCCCAAAAATGTCCTCAAAAGGCAACTGGTCTTTCTTGAGTTTTTTCCTTGAAAACATTTCACTTCTTATCCAAGGATCTTCTTCGGTTCTGACTGAATGGTGAGGAATAGAAGGAAATTCCAAGGTTGCACACCCATTTGCACTTGGATTCAGGTGATCCTGAGAGTACAGATAAATCCCCAAGTGGCCTCAATGACCGACCTTCAGAGTGCTAACAACCAGATGATTGCAAAGAATATAAAGCCTTCTATTCCCCATCCTTATACCTTCCTTCCTTCTCAGAAATTTGAAACTCCAGAGTTCTGTGGCAGCCTTCTCTATCTCACTACCTTAATTTCCTAAGACTGACCCTGTGTGACAAACCAATCGGTGTCAGGGAACTAGCAATGAGCATTTCAGCTCTAAAGGTCTCCAACTACCTTGGCATTATCCAATTAAATGAACATTTGTGAATCACAGGTACTGACAAGATACAAGATATCCATAGACAGTGATTCTGAAGAAGTGATAGTATGAACTGAAGAAGTTTCTTGGATGAGAAGCAAATGTTTTCAAGAAAGAAACCAAGAAAATCCAGTTGCCTTTTGAAAAGAACCTTTGAACAGACTTGTTTCTCAGACCAGTTGACTTTATCTTGCAGGAGAAAGGTTAGCTCTCACCCTCATAAAAGTACCATTAACCTTTAAAAACTAGAATGAGGAGAGGAATAGAGGAGGATGAAATGCTGAATTTTATTTAAAACATTTAAAGTGTATTAAACTGGCTGTTTAGGCTGTTTTCACATCTTTATTGCACTGCGTTATTTTGGCTGTTCTTGCTACCCTCTTTGGTAAGACATCAAATACATAACATGTTTACTAGGTGTTGTGTACATTGGATACAACCCACAATGCAGCTTGTATCCCACACAGATTCCATTGGAAAAGAATGCCGAATTTGTGGGAACTGTTGTTGGAGCATTGTGCTTATTTTTTTTTCTTTTCTTTTCTTTTCACATATTGGCAAAAGTAAACCCATGCATTCCACTGTTCTGGCTGATTTGCATCTAAGCATCAGGTTGTTTAATGAGTTACTATGGTTATGTATATATACACAATATTTTTGATACTATCTCGACAGGGCCTGCAATCCTTCTAACTGTAGTATGTCCTCTTGTCTTCTGGGAGCATGGTTTCCATTTGAAAAGAGCCAAGACATTTAGGAGATAAACTTTTGTGGAAACTGCTGAGCTGGGTTTTTAAAAAAAAAAAAAAAACTTGGCTAGCTGGCAAGTCATATTTCAGCCAGTATGCCACAAACATCTGGAGTGTCACTTTAAAGTAGAGAGATGCTGTCAACAAACAAAGGTTAAATCCAACAGCTTTGCCTTGGTACATTCCCTAACCTTGATTCCTCCCAGTTCCTAAAGGATTCTTTTTAAACTTGAAGGCTACCAAAGATGAATTTATTATCCCTTTTGCAAAAATATGTCTTCTGTGTGATCCTGTAAGGTAGAAACATATAAGTGCTATGCTGAATGAAGTTTTTGATTCAATGAGGTCACTCATCACCCATGTTATGTTTGCATTTAATACCAGTGCTGTGATTCACTCCCTTGTGCCCAGCCTGAGAATTTAGGTCTTCAGAGTTTAGGTGTGTTCTTTTCATACTAATGCAAGGTCAGTTTGTAATATGTCACAGCTTGTCCATGATTTAATTTTGGATGTGATGACTACCCTGGTATGTATTACCAAATTGGTTGGGCATGGACAGATCCTTCTTTCAGAAATGTGCCCTCTAGCTTTTGGGTGTGGAACCAGCCATGATTGTAGGGCAGGGATGGAGGTGTAGCTGTTGTCATCCAGGAATCTCCAATGGCTTTTTGAAGTACTGCACTACACATAGCTAGATGTGATACCATTTTGTTCCCTGCTGCATAAGGGCTTCCCTGCCCAAGTTCTAACAGTTGGGTTATGAAGTTCCTTACATGGATGGTTCTGAAGGACTTCAAGCTGCTTTCTCTGATCCCAAAATCAGAATGCTTGAGATATCATGGCTACAGAATAACAGAGTTGGAAGGGAACTTGGAAGTCTTCTAATCCAACCCCCTGCTCAAGCAGGAAAGAGAATACCTTCTTAGACAAAAGGTTGTCCATGGCAAATGTTCTACCCTGGCAACTATGAACCTGATCCAGATTATTGAGGCCCAGCTTTAAGAGAGGCACACTCCCTGAACTTGGCTTTTGCCTTAGAGCATTGCAACATGAGCTGATATTAGATGATCTTGTCATCAGTCCCTTGTCAAGAATACATTATTCCCTTCTAGCTCTGTGGCTGTCCACAGACCAAAATGCTGAATAATTTCCTATATACTGGTTAGCCAGAGATATTTGAAATATCAGTTAGGGCCCATTAAATTATAGTTTATATTTTGGGGATAGGAATTGTTCTGATGGTAGGTCTGTCTTATGACACTTCTATCACTAAGCCACTCAGATTTTTTTTCATGTTTTATTTATTTTATTTTTATAACATCAAATTTTATCGAACAGTGTGTGTTCTGGGTACAGTTGTGCTTATGTAATCATATTATACATTTTTGCTGTTATAATTCCTTGCCATCATATTAATAATATAATAATATCATAACATTGGTATTTAACATTTAACATCATCTACTTTAACAATTCTTCTCTTTACCATTTCCTCCAGTTGAATCTCCTCCTTTCCAACTTCTATTATTTAGCCACTGATAAAATATGTCCCATATCAAAAAGTATTCTGTTTTTTCTTTATCATTAATAGTAAATGTTAATCTATCCATTTCTGCACAGTCTAAGATTTTCTTAATCACATTCCCCTCAGATGGGATCTCACTATCTTTCCATGGTTGCACAAATACAATTCTAGTTGCAGTTAAAATATGCAAGATCAACTATGTGGTCTTTTTATCATATGTTTCAGGTAGAATGCCCAACAAATATATCTCTGGTTTCAAATCTATATATTGTTTTGTCATTTTCTCCAGCTATCTATGTAATTTTGTCCAATATTTTCTTGCTTTAGAGCAGCCATTCAGAATTCTAAAGGGCCTTGCAATCCTTCAGGGGCTGTCTTATGTCCCCTCACCTTCACATTCGGCCTTTCTTTGTAGGCCATGCTTTGGTCAGAAAAGAGAAGCAAAAGCAAATATAAATAAATAAATACACTCTCAGTAAAATGGTGCTAGAGATTTCTTTGCTTTGCTTTTTCTATTATGTCTGAAAGCATGCAAACTGGGGCTACCCCATACCCTTCTCATTTGGAAATGGCAGAACCCTTCCTGCCAAGCAAGACATTTTTCTGACCATTGATACAGCCTGTTGCTTATCCATTTGCTGTTCTGAAGGATCATAAAGCCCAAGGCAGGCCCTGAACACAAGTTACTCTAGAACTGGACTCTTGTGTAACTCTCCATGTAAAATAAAATTCAGTAATGCCCACATCGTCCTTGTTCATTCATCATCAGGGAAGGTAATACACTATCTGTTTGAATTTAGCACCAAATATTTGAACAGATAATCTTCTTCCATATAGAATGGAAGATAAACAGAATATCAGTTTGTGATACTGAGGAAAGTTCTTCTCTCAAAAAAAGAAAGTTAAGCTTTGTGTGGACATGTAAGAACAATTCATGAAATCAGCCTCAGGATTATTTTTTTTAAGAGAACCAGAAATTTTCACATGCATTCCTTGCTCCCAGACTAAATATACGCCTTCAGGGGAAAGTTAACATGCTGCAATAGTCTCTGGGTTGTGAAACTCTCCTTATATTGTGACCAGGGAAGTATATATATATTTAAGAATTTAATTTTTGTTTGTGGCCTCTTGGAAGTATTTGCCCTTAGACTTGAGAAATTTAGTTTGGTCTCATCCAGATGAAGAAATTACAGGGAATATGTTTAAATAATATATGCTGTACTTCCAAATAAATCACTCACAATATTATCCAGGACTTACTAACGCAAAGCAAAATTCAATTCTACTTACTTTAATAAATTTATGCTTTTAGGCAAGGCAGTTAAAATGTTACTTTGTTTTATTAATTATAGTTGTATAGGCCACATCTAATTGTTGGCAGCCCTTAAGAATATTGTGTGTCAGGCCATGTCATCTGCCTATTGAAGAATTTCTAAGATGACCAGAAATCATTTGTTGCTTCCTGGAATATGAATAACTAGATGGTTCCCAAGTGGGAAAAAGTTGAATATTTTCACTTTATTTACTTTTATGCAGAATATATAAGTAGAAATTGTAGACTAGAAGAAATAGGTATTGGAATTAAAGTTGTTGAAATATAATGAATCTCAGATAAGCTAGTGACACCTTGGATAGATGATAGGAGAACATTTAAGGAATCCTGTTGTAGTAGAAAGAAGAAATATCTATTGCCTGACATCTTTTTTTAAAGAAAACATTTAAGGTTATGTCAACAGGCAATGCTAACCTAACTGGAACAATAACAGACTTCATCTTCCTTGGCTCAAAATTTCCATAGAGAGGGCTTTGAAATTAAGAAACTTTGGCTACTTAGGAGAAAGACAATCAAAATGCAGAAACTTCACATAGAGAACAAGCCTTTGCTTTATTTTCCCAGTTGGAATCTATAGTTTTGAAAGGCTGACTATCAATAAAGTTGAACAACAACAACAAAATGATGCCTCTGAATTATGAAGCTGGATAAAATTGCTGAGCATAACGTGGGCTTCAAATCAAGTCATTCAACAGTTGATGAAGTAAAATCAGACAGCTCATTAGAAGGATTAATAATGCTGTTAAAGTTTAAATATTAAAGAGTAATTAAAGAATAACAGATGTATAGAAAATTGAAGAAAATCAAACAGAGCATGACAGAAACAATTGACTAGATACTATCATTCATAACACAAGCATTAGTTTGTGCATTAGCTTGTGTTATGAATGATAGTATAAAAATATTTTTATGACTGTCATGATGCAGATATTATGTTACTCCCATTGCAATGATCAGGCAACATGGAGATTTTCTGATCTAAAAGCAATCAAGTTCACAAACCAGTAATTGCCCTTGTTATCCATCAACCAAATTATCCTCTGCTGTTCCCTCTGCTGTATACAGGTCACTACTGGCATTACCAGACCAATCTTAGTTTTAGAAATTGGATTTATTGCTCTAAGTGGGGATGTATTTATAGCATGACAATTATCTTGTAAAGCATATAATAAATTCTGCTCTTCTCTCTTCCTCTGTAATTGTATTCTACATTCATTATAATTTAAACACATCAGCAAATGCTTGCCAAGCATTAATGTTAATACAAAAAAAAATCCACTCTGAATATGTGCATTTTCTCATTGTAACCTCACTTAAATTCTTAAAAATAGCAAGCACCATTTTTAAACGTTGAAAATTACAAATGAGGCTTTTTAATCAAGCCCTTATCTGGATAGCTGCTTCCCCCTTACTTTTATATATATATATATATATATATATATATATATATATATATATATATATATATATATATATATATATATATATATATATATATATATATATATATATATATATATATATATATACACACACACACACACACACACACACACACACACACACACACACACACACACACACACACACACACACACACACATACACATACACATACACATACATATATATATATATATATATATATATATATATATATATATATATATATATATTTAAGATAAGAAAGTATGTAAGAAGAAACAACCCTAACTCACCTTGGGAGACCCATTCTAGTTCACAGGCACATCATTACCTGCTTCAGCTGATATTCCTGGGACTCAGTTGCAAAAATCCAATCCTAGATGCATCACTGAGTCAGGAAAGTAGGATAGAATTTGCTATCCATGCATCATCTTACCTTTTACTATCATGTTTCTCTGAAAATATGTCCTATGTTTCCCCAAAAGTAAGTCCTATCTTCATTTTTACATGTGCATCCAATATAAGACCTACTTCCAAAATAAGCCCTAATTAACATTCTACCCACTCTGGGGTGCAGGGGGTGGGTCAAGGTACACAGGTAAAAATTAAGCTAAGGTGAGGGTGTGGGGGTGGAGCTGCCCTTCTTACCAGGCCCCAACACCTGCCTCAACTTGCAGACTCACTTCTTCTGTGGCCGCTTGCCACCGCTCGCACACATTGCCCCCAGCCTCCGTTTTGCCATCAGAGGCCTTCCAGAAAGTCCTCTGCAACCAAGAAATGAGGCCCGGATTGATCATTCTGGAACTCTGTTATCGGCTGCAGATGACTTTTCAGAAGGCCTCTGAAGGTGAAATGGAAGCCAGGGGGTGATGTGAGCGAGCTGCAGAAGAAGTGGCCCGGCAGGAGGCTTATGCCAGGTGGGGCTGTTGGTGCTGCCACCACGAGGTGAGTCAGTAATTAGACCCCACCAAAAATAAGGCCCGGTGTCTTTTTTTGTGGCCAAAATAATATAAGACCGGATCTTATTTTTGGGGAAACATGGTACTTCCCTTATGTGAAATGATGGGAGCAAGATAGTAAACTGCACATTGCTATGAAACATTTTGTGTAGGCAATTTAGTAGACTTGAGAAGCTGAGCAGGAGCTGTAGGATCATCTCTACTACATTGTAAAAACAGGCCAGTATATATGGGTCCTTAACTAAGCTCTCGAACAAAATGGCAATGCAAATTTTCCATAGGTCACAGCTTCATGATGACAATCCTCTAGGAATTGATCAGCAGCTCTCTAAAAGCTCTGCAGAGGAGGCATAATAATTTTTCTCCACTGCTGTTATGCTGTGGCAGGAGCTATAAGTGATATTGAAAGGAGATTCACCAAAAGAGAGTCCAGAGTGGTCAGGTGAGAAAAGATTGCTTCAACAATGATCTCTTAACAAGAACCTTTTCCTAATGCTTATTTATCTATTCAGATAATTTAAAAAACCAATGAAATAAGTGAAATTTACTTTTTAGTAAACAAATTTACACTGAAGTAAAAATCAGTAGTACATATAAGAAGTGGTTGTCCCAGAGGAACAGGATCTGACTTGATTTGCTAGTGATGAATTGGGTGCAGTTGTATCTTAATTATTAAATTTATTATCATGGCCAATCTACGGCTTGGTCTTTAAAGCCACTCATGCAGCTCATTCATTGTGCATTCTACATTCATCCCTCATTTCATGGTTCATGATAAATATAGCTTGCCACTCAATCTGAACCACAAAGAGCAATTTCTATAAGGTATTGTTTGCTATGCACCCAGAATTGGAAACCACAGGTTAAAATAGGTTTCCAGTTGTGGCTCAGAGACAAACTGATGACTTACGTAACCATAGCTTACCTAATTTGGACATAATGATGGGCTATATTTATCATGATCTAGGAAATGGAGGAGTGAATCAGGTCACACAAAGGATAACAAGATGTCTCTACAAATAAACCATGTTTCATCTTGGTATATGAACTATGCTATGGATTCAAAAAACAGGGAACTTAAGCTGCTAGCCAGTACAAAGTACAAGGATAATATATTACCTATATTATCATGCATTAGTATTTAGGCCTAACATTCTTAAGGCCTGAGAATCACATGGATCACCTTTTTTATTACTAAACCACTTGGCTTGCTAAATATATAGAAAAGTCCTTTTGATTATGCTCCTTCAATCAGAGGTCTGTTTTCTGGCTTATGGGAAATACCTTTCCTGTATATTGCTCCAAGCTATGGAACACACTCCCTTAGAATTTATTCAATATGTTTTTATACTGCTTTCTTGTAAGATTCAATAGGTCATCAATACTGCAACTTAAAACCCCATGGCATGCATAACTCATGGAATATTGCTAGAAGACATCCAATGAAAAATATTTGGAAATAAATGCTTTTTGAAAAGTATGGTTCTTACTGTCTTCAGAAATTCAAGTGTAGGACTGGCACAAGGTCTTCCATAGAGTTGGGGCCAACAGGGAAAAGGGCTATCTTTGAGTCCCAATCTAACTTCCTATGGGTGTATGGGATACTGAGGACCCATCCTAGAAGATCACAAAGTATGGAGAAAAAGGAATCTTTCTGAATAAGGTAGTCCCTGAACCTTGATGGAATTGGATTACCCCCTTATCCTCTTAGTGTTTAAATAATCTTTATAAACACACATCTCTTTCCCCATCATTTGCTCCGTTTTATTGTTTTAGTCTGCTTTGTTTCTAAACTTTGTTAGACATCCTTGAGGTCTTGCCAAAGTAAAATGGCAAACAGTATGGTATATCAATACAATACAATACCATACCATACCATACCATACCATACCATACCATACCATACCATACCATACCATACCATACAATACAATACAATACAATACAATACAATAGCAGAGCTGGAAGGGACCTTGGAGATTTTCTAGTCCAACTCTCTGCCTAGGCAGGAAACCCTATACCATTTCAGACAAATGGTTATCCAACATCTTCTTAAAGACTTCCAGTGTTGGGGCATTCACAACTTCTGGAGGCAAGCTGTTCCACTGATTAATTGTTCTAACTGTCAGGAAATTTCTCCTCAGTTCTAAGTTGCTTCTCTCCTTGATTAATTTCCACCCATTGCTTCTTGTTCTACCCTCAGGTGCCTAAGGAAATAGTTTGACTCCCTTTTCTTTGTGGCAATCCCTGAGATATTGGAACACTGCTATCATATCTCACCTAGTCCTTCTTTCTATTAAACTAGACATCCCCAGTTCCTGCAACCGTTCATATGTTTTAGTCTCCAGTCCCCTAATCATCTTTGTTGCTCTTCTCTGCATTCTTTCTAGAGTCTCCACATCTTTTCTACATCGTGGTGACCAAAACTGAATGCAGTATTCCAAGTGTTAAAGCAATGCATTTCTTTGTTCTGTTTTATCAAATTGAAAGGAGTGGGAGGGGGGGGAGATTGATTCACTAAATCTTCATTGCCTGGAGAAAAATGCTTTTAGAGAGCCCTCTAAGAGCAATATAGGCATTTAAATTACAATTGTATTAACTGGAGGGGAAATGAGACAGTTATGATCTTTCAAATAGCAGGCACTCCTAGCGTATACATTTCAGTGGAACAGTAGGGATAAAGTGGAACAATTGAAATGCTATTTTTCACATACGTTTTTTTCTGCACTATTGTGGTCTTGCTGAATGCAACATACAAGGTCCACAAGGATTTGAGGAAACTCCTCCTTTATTCTATGTATATAAAGTGCCAATATTTATTTAAAGTTGTCCATAACAGGATTTAAGATAAGATTCCTGACATCTTGGAATTCCCAGGATCATTTCCGTATAATTTATGTATGTTGCACAACTTTAAAAAGTACTGTATTTTCAAGCCCTGGCAGGCATGATATAAGGGTGGTTGTCTTTGTTTCCTGGGCAGATCCCCGGGTCAAAAGGTAGACCACTTTATCTCTAGTTCATCAGTGAAATGTTGCATATAACAGCATTTGCCATTAACCACTCCTCAGTTTATTTTTAAAACATCATAAACTCCTTAATGTTTGCTATGCTCTTACTGCAGTAAATATGCCAACAACCTGTTGAGAGGATTGAAGTAAAAAAGAAGCTGTGTGTGAGCTGATTTCTGCATATTAGTGGTAAGAAACCACTTAGATTGGTCAGGTTAATCCCATAATGGCACATGAAGAATTTCTGTTTGCCCATATAATCCACAAGCGGAATCAAGCACTGAAAACCTGCACTTCTAAAATGTGCATGAGGACTATGATTAAGCAATGTATTGATAGAAGCTCTTTAATTCTGCAGCTTCATCAAAGAGAATAACAAAAGTCAGTCTGCAAATAATGCTATGCTTTAAATGGATGGTTATTTGGTGTGGCTTGAAAGAGTTATTTTCTTCAAATGTTCTTCAAAGGAAATTTCCCCATCTTATTTTAGGAAAGAAAAAAAATGAGTCTGTATATATGGTGCCATGATGGAAGGTAAATAGCTTCTATTTAAAATGAGAACCATTCTAGGGTCTAAGGGATACATGAGAGGATTTATGGGTCACCATTGTTTGAATCTCTATAGTTTCACACAATCTACATCTGCCTTCATTTATTCACTCCAGTTATTTTTAGGACTAAAACTACAACTCCCAATATCCCTCATTGGTCAAGCTGCTTGGTAAGTTGAGGATTTAAGTCCATTTTAAGGTTACCTGTTTGGGGAAGATCATTCTAAAATTTAGGGATTGCTGAAATAGTTAAAGTAACCTGAACAGAGGTGATATGATCTTTGAAATTCTAGAAGTGTCTATTTTAATTGGGATGTGAGACATGAAGAACAAATAAGAACATAACATTTTATTGGATTTCAATATTTATTGTATAAGAGAAACAAAATAAATAATAAAGTCCTAGTTAGCATTCTTTCTTCCACAGATGTTTAATTCCCACCACCCTCTTTCAAAAAAGTATTCATGACCGGCTCCAAACATATTATAGTTATAATATATTGACATCTCAAAGAATTGGCAGATATAAACAGACATAAAGCTGAAAGATGAATGCTAATTTATATCATAACTTTTTAGATGCAATATAACGTAAATTATTTAGGCACACTATTAATGAATAAAATGCATTTAGTTATAATTTGTAGATAAAATCTCAGTCAACATATGTAAAATAGAATTGAAATCTATTTATTTGTTTATTTATTTACTTATTTCTTAAACAAATTTCATTGCTGCCCATCTATCAGAATGAATTGTTGGTGGCAAACAAAATAAAAACACAATATAATAAATAGGCTATTTAAAATAATAAACAATAAGCAATATTGAGTCCCTAATAAAACTTATATTCAATCACCAACCAAATGAATCCACCAGAATCTAGATAAAGTTATGCAACTTAATAGAATCATAGGCCTGGAAGGAATCTTGGAGATCTTCTAGTCCACCTCCTGCCCAAGGCAGGAGTCTGCTATCAGGTCACTGCCAAGCCTTCTCTTCATTCGGCTAAGTATAACTACTTATCTTAGTTGTTCATTGTATAATTCACCTCGAGGTATTCAAGCAGACTTAATAAATAAAGCATCAACACTGTGAAAATATCAGCATCGCTCTTCATCCCATCATGGCATAACTAGTGGCTACGCTTGCATGTCACACAGTCATAATCTAGACTGCAAAAGTCAGGCAAATCACTAGTTGCTGAAAACACTCTTGGCTAACATCTTGTGATCCCCCAGGTTTCATTGGGTCATATACGGTAGCCGTAATCTAATCTGATTTGTTTGACTTTGGCTTGGTGTTTGTACACATCCCATCAGTTGTAACTTGTTCTGCTAATCCAGATGCTTTCTTTTCCAAATACCATCATCTGGCATGCATATCTAGTCCTTGGCATAAAGGAATGTCATGTTTTCAAAAGCAAAGTGGAAAATAAGAGCAAAGCCAACGAGATGGAGAGAAATTCTGTTCAAAGCAGGCATAGGATCTAGGTAGAGACCAGTTAGCTGATTAACATTCCAGACGTTTTTTCCCAGCCTATAAAATATTCAGCTGACTTTATTCTACAGTCATATCTGTTTCTTCTTCCTGGCCTGATTTTTATTAAATCTCCCTCCCCCTTTTCTCTTCTATCTCTATTTTTTTCTCCTGCCTCTCTTTTTATCAGCTTTCCCCCAATTGTCTTCTTGTCCTTCCTTTATTTTCTGGTCTCTTAACCCACCTTTTTGGAAAACATAAACTTCAGAAAGAAGTTTCCACATCATTGTCTGGCTTTGGCCATTAAATATATGCTTTTTTCCTTGTCTTTCTCTCGCTTCTTACTTCTGTATCCTGCAGAGCACTGGGTAAGTACAGTCGGTTCCATTGAAAAGTATTCTGATCCAAAGGCTTGCTTGTAATACATAGACTAGCAAAAAGTAAATTTAAATGCTTGAAACTTGTCTACTTCATTGGATTATTGGGACCAATGGGTGACATGGTGTTTCCAAAATCTCATTGTGATAAGCAAGTACATGTGAACAAGTCTGGCTGAAAATGGTGTGGAAATGAGGTCCAATTAATTTAAATGACATTAGTTGGGTCAGGAAATTATAGGAATTAAAAGGCAAACTGTTTTTTTAAAAAGTATAATTATGAGGGTAGTGGACAAGGACCTCAAGAGCCCATTCTTAGCCCTGTAAGCCACTGAGTAACTCCTCAGATCAATCAGTTGTTGATGGAAATTGAAGGACAGAACATTGTGTACACTGGCTTGAGAACATAATATATATTGGCTTTGGTTGTACAGGAAAGGTGGGATAAAACTTGGCCAAAACTCCTGAGGACCCTGGCAATAGCAGGTTATCTAGACATGTTTCAGTCGAGGTTCAGACTGGGATTCACTATGGGATTAGTGGTTCTGGGTGCCGTCCATTAAACAGTGTCATTTTACAGGATCTAGGAAGTATGTCTTCTTAATGATGGTTCATGTCTGTGGAATGATTTGAAGTGTTTCCATCCTTTCGACTTTTTACAAACTGCCTAAGATCTCATTAGTCTTCTAGGTTTTGAACCAGGATGGGCATTGGCTGCTTGGCTTTGTTTTCTAATCAACTGCCTTCTTTTTCTCCTCAATATTTTGTCGAATCTGTAAACCCCTCCCCCCTGATGTGCTATGCAATTGGGTAACTTCAAAACTGAAGCAAGCAAATAAATAAATAAAATTCTTTTTAAAATGGATTTCTGTTTTACAGTGAATTCTGTTAGAATTCTAAGGCCCAGTTTCTCTCAGCATGAAGAGAATAACAGCAGTTGCAGTAGTCTTTGGTAAGTGCATCCTATTTTTTAATCTCGGCTTTATTTGTTACCCCATAATTTTAGATAAAATTAAATCAGGCAGATAAATCAGAGAGTCTCTGAAAATTTGTAATTAAAGTAGTAACATCAGAAAATGTGAAAATCAAACATTAAAAAAAACTTGAGACAATGACAACATTACTAGAAAATCTTATTATTTCACTTAGAGAATTGAAAGAGAGCTATAAATAATCCCAGAATATCATTCAGCCCATGAATTTTTAATAGGTATTGTACATTTTTTTATACTTATCTATTTTGTCTTAGTTTTGCTGCTGATTTGTGTGTATGCTACTAAAGAAACTACAAAGAGGAACAGGAAATCCAAACAATGTAAGTAAACAAAACGATGTAAATGTACTGTATGATCTCAGTCTTTTGTGAGAAAACTGTCTCCAAGAATACACATTCTGTACAAATGATGTAGCCTCCAATATCTTCCATTAACAGTAATCATAATTCTCACTTAAGCTATTCCCACTTATTCCCCCTTAAACTGTTTCCCACCCCAGTCCAGACTGCTGCATGCTGATTTTGTTTCTAATGCATCATTTATTCTGAAACTCTTTTCGTGTGCCAGATGCTTCTTGTTGCTCCCTTCAGAGTAAATAATATTATTTTGCATTCAGGAAAGATGTAATAATTGTGAGCAAAATAAAGACACATGACAAGATGAGGCTGGACAAGGGATGGGGGAAGAAATTTTATTTTCAAATTTAAAGTACAACAGCACCATTCACTACAGGTAATCCTCAACATATGATGACAATTGGGACCAGAATCTTGGTCACTAAGCAATTCAATTGTTAAATTAGTCATCATGTGACTGAACCCAATTTTACAACCAGTTGTTAAGCAAATGCTGTGGTCATTAAGTGAATCACATGGTTTTTAAACATATCCGCCTTCCCTAATTGAGTTTGCTTGGAAAATGTATTGGAACCACAAAGGTTTTACTTACCATTGGTAGAATAAAGCCATTACTGATGCAGTGAATATTCAAGGGCCCATCTATTAACAATTATGGCATATAGAAAATTTCAGTTTGTATGAGATTTGTACATGGCAAAAAGCATGAATTAATGTATAAAATGAAAGAAGACAAATGGCTGCTAAGAGAAGGAAGAAGGATGTAATATAAAGTGGCCTGATCTTGTGCATGGAGTCAATACACATATGCATAGAACTGGTGGTTTAATTATGAAGCAATGCTAGGCTGGAAGTAATGCCAAATGTAGGAAATGGAATGTTATTTCTGGCAACTCCTAAACTGTCAGCACATCTGAAAGAGGAAAGGGTAAAAATCATCTCAACTTTTCTTATCTATATAAGTATCAACATTAGAAAGACTATAAATCACATAGGCCCTAATCTATATGCCAAACTAATTAGTCTACAGGCAGTTATTCAACATTATATTTGGAAAGATAAAAATAGAACATCTTCTGCATGTAGTGATGCAGTCATAATTTAATGGCAGAACATATGATTTGCATCTCAAAGATCTCATGTTCAATCTCAACATCCCTAGCTAGATTGGAAAAACCATTGCCAGAAATCATGGAACCAGGGTTTAACATTTTCAGGTGCTGCATTGTGCAGTGGTATAGGCTTAAAATCATCATCAACAGCAACATTCCTGAACTCTGGCAAGTTTGCTAAATCTTTCAAAATTTCATCAATTGAGTATCTTTGCTAGAGAGGAGTTAGAGAAGTTACAGAGAACTGGTAAAGAGAAGTTGGGTTCCAACACCAATCCAAACACTTGGAAAACTAAAACTAAACCAGCTTGGATCCTGAATATCTTCTGCCCATTAGTGTTTTCACTTGAAAATTTGAAAAATTGTTTATATGAAGACTTTGCTCATATTTCTGTAATAATCTAGAGCATAGAATCTTCCAGATATGCTTGGATGACAATTCTTTTGAATTCCTAAGCTAATAGCATGAAATTTTGGGAGTTGAAATCCCAATGTATCTGAAAAGCTAAAAGATCTGAATAATTTATACCAAATTGCTAGATTACAGCAATTATATATGGAATTAAATGCATAATTCAAATATTATTGTTTTGATGTGAAATCAATAATATGGATATGATTATTACTTTATTCCAATGAATATTAGGCAATTTGCAACTGGGGTGTGAAAGAGTAAACTCCTTGGAGATATCCGGCAGTTGGCAGTTTTATTTATTTATTTTTTCATTTTTAAAGATTAAGGATTCAGTGCTGAATATGTGAATATTTTAAAACTGGCATAAAAGCACATGAATAATAGACCCAATTGCTAGCACTTCTTTGTTTTCTGCAAAGCTTTTGTGTCAGATTATACTAAAGCATAACATTTAACTTTTATCTTCACAGCTGTTCCACAGATTGAGTGTGCCATCAAAGCTGCAAAGATCATCAACCCAGAATTTATTGCTAAGTGTCCCTTGGGATGTCAGGATGTTAAATATCGGGTTTATGGCACTGATATCTATGCCTCTTTTTCCAGTGTTTGTGCTGCTGCTATTCACAGGTTAGCAGAATTGATCTTTAATTCAAAATAGCATCCAAAATCGAAAAGAAAAATATCAGCATGCTCAACACTAGCAATAAATGTAAGAGTCAAAACAGGATGTGTTTCTTTTTTCCTCACCAAAAATTTTGTATAACTCCCAAAAGATAAGAAAAATAAGATTAGGAAATAAAAGGTAGCCTATAGTCAAATCTATAAAAACAATGATTGTGAGTAGGGTTCAGGTTTGTGTATCCTAATGTATATTTAGAAGATGGGAAATAGGTCTTCTTTAATTCAACTTAATGAGCAAAAGGGCAACTTTTGCAAAATGTTTTAAAGGGTATGGATTTATGAGGGAAATAACTGTAGATCTGAGAAAATTGCAGAGATAAGAATAGATCAATGATATTTCCCCTTTTTTATACTGGGAAATGATAATAGACCCTTCCCTCTGGGATAGGATCAACCAGAACTTTTTGGAAATGCCAGGGTAGAAGATATCTTTTAGAAAACCACAGAATCATCTTTTTATACATTAGGCTTAACTTATCTAAATGTCTACTAATACTTAGAACAGAGAGTTTCATTTTGATATATTCTGACTGTAGAATTATTTTTAGGCTTAGAATTATCAAGTACTTTGTCATATGGATTCAGGTTTGAACAATGGAGTTAATAAGCAATTCGGTGCACTTGAAAGAAGGACAAACCCAGTTCAAAAAAAACAATCTTAGAATCATGTGGAGGCTGTCTGAAAAATCATATGTGCCATAGCAATCTAGAACACCATGATGCCACTCCCTGATTTCAATGAAGACCTACAGAAGCTTTTGAATATGATGTAATAATGTCCCACACAGTGGTGAGTTCCTACCGGTTTGGACCAGTTCGGCCGAACCGGTAAAAGTTTGGCGGCCTGGGTTGCTGAAACTGACAGCAACCCAGGCCTGCCACGCTCCCAAACCAATTCTCCCAGTGGCACTTATGATGCTGCCATCTTGTTTTTGCTTCTGCGCATGCGCAGAGCAATTTTTGTTGTACTGCGCATCCGTACGCAGCGTACATGAAGCCCGTGTGTCCGCACGGCACTTCCCTGAATGAACCGGCAGTAGTGGCTGCCAGAACCCACAACTGGTTCCACATAAAGGAAAGGGCTGGAAACAGGTCTTCCAAGTGGACTGAATTTATATGTATTGAGCTTGTAATTCAATGATCACTTTGAGCTCTGGTAAGTTAACAATGTACTCATGTCATTAATATGTTATTTTGACAGTGGAATTATTGACAACTCTGGAGGAAAAGTCTTAGTTCAAAAAGTTGCTGGTCAATCTGGGTACAAGGGTAGTTTTTCCAATGGAATCCGTTCACTTTCATTACCACGATGGAGGGAATCTTTCATACTTTCAGGTAAATTCCTTCCTTCCTTTCCCCTTCCTTTTTCTATATGTCATTTCTCAATATTTAAAAAACATAAGAAACTCTGAGAAACTCTGATGTGAAAGGTAGCAATTAAATGCTACACAGTAATCACTCAAGAATGAATGTAATTGTTTTTCCCTTTTATGACATTTTAGAAAGATTAGGGCCATGAGATTCATTTTTTCATTTCCTAGACAGCATTTAACCTCTTTTCAATACAACTCTAACCACTACTAACAACAGGTTAGGGTATTCTTGTTTTAAGGATTGCAGTATATCTGTATTCATATCCCTAATCAAATGTTTCCAGCAAAGAGACGGAGTGCTGAAGTTGGGAAGGTGGAGAAGACAGAGAATATTCTTTTTTTCACTGTGGAGAAAAGGAATAGTTATGTAGGTATCTCAGGGATGCCTGCTTGGTTCTCATTATAATTTATAGTTATAAATTATAGTTATAACAGTAAAAGCAAATACAAAGTGGAAAAATATAGAATAAAAAGAAATAGCAGAAGGTGCAGAAAAGAGGAAAAAAGAAAAAAAAAGAAAAGAAAGGAAATAACAATATAGTAAAGAATCTATATATGATTTCTCAACTTTTTCACACAAATATAAATACTTTTGGTAACTTATCATCTTTTCTTAAACTAGAATAAACAATTTCTTCTTTTATTATTCCATCTCTTAGCTATAAACAAATCTATAAATCATCATTATTTCATTCCAAAAGCCCATTAAGGGTTATCAGAGGGTTACCAAAGATAACAAAATATCTATTTTAACCTTGATAAAATAAACCAACTTTATATTCATTCCCTTTGTTTCTAATCTTCATTCAAATAATTTCATAGAACATAATTTCTTTTCCTTTTTTTCTTATTCCTTCTAATCAGAGTCTGAAAAACTTTAACAACCCTCTTTGTAAATCCATTGTAGAAAAAAAAACCAAGGTTGTTCTCTTGGTTTGTTTTTAATTAATTAATTGACTCTTTTAATTATTAAAATATTAGCTGGTTTCTTTGCTTCATTTGTATAACATCTTTTTCCATGCCATTTAAAAATCCACTTTCAATTCAGTCCCAATCTTATCAGGTAGCACTTGTTCTTCTTCCATAACAACTTTTGAACATAGTCTATTTATAGAGGCAGACACTATTATAACTAACTTCTGAGTATATTATTCAAAACATCCTTCAATATGTCCAACGTTAGAATATTTTGTTTCATAATTGTAAATCTAGTTTAAATATACTTCTCCTTTAATTGAAATCTTTAGTTTCTTCTAACACCAATAGTGTCCAATTTTTAAAATCTGTTTTTTTAAAATCAAAACAAAAGCATTTTCCCACAGAAAAAAATCTTTGTAATTAATTCCAAAATCTTATTTCTAATTTATCTAGATCCTAGTTCATTTTTATCTTTCTAAAATCAGACTTTTAGTCACACTTTTACTTGAGCGATTTTCCTTTTATTTGGAAAAAAGATAAATTTGTAGTAGAAATGTGTTCCACTAAGGATTGAAGGAAATACCTATTTAGGTTTATGTTAGACCCTGGATTTGGGTTTGAATATGCCAGATCATAGTAAAGATAAAATAACTTATAATAAGCTATGATGATAAATCATAGCATTGGCATAGCATATCATCCACATCAAATCTGTGGCTGAGCTTTCTTAAACACACAAATTGGGAGTTAAATTAAGACTGTCTGAGCTCAGTATTCAAGACAAAACATTTCCAAATATTAAGCCTAACTTTGGAGATGATGAGTGCCTTCCAGATGAGTTTAGAAAATTGAAACAAGCATGTGACTATTTTTAGTTTCCATATTAAATATATATATATATATATAGTGCAGTGGGCACACTTTTCTTAGCAGCTTCTTTAGTAAACTGTCTCCAGCAAATTAACTTTTATTTTTGGCTCTCTCGTGATAATAACAGATGGCTAAAAGAATATAAAAACATTACGTAACCACCACTTTAGAAAATGAGAAAGTCAATAAAACAGCTTCCATTCAAATATACCAATAGGATCTCGTCAAGAGGTAGGGGGCAGCAAATCAGTGTGGTTGATGAATATTTAGTAGGTCCATAGATCTATATTATCTATGATGATGATGAAGATATATGATGATTATGTTATCCAATGTGTGTATGTGTCTGTTTCTGTGTCTGTGTGTCTGTGTCTATGTGTAGACATACAGTAGATATAGACCACATTTAATTAATATCTATCAAGATCTATAGCTATACATAATATATATGATCAAAATGAAATCTTTCTGGTTCCAGATATAGAGAGAATTGAAGACAATAATGCAAAGAAACCAATTGAAACAGCTGAAAAAGTAGGATGTTAAAGCCTTTGCTTTTAGTCATTAAATTCCGTAAAGCTACATTTATTGAGGGAGAACCAGAAAACTAAATGAAAATGCACAAGAAAAGTCACATTAATATTCCTAAAATAGTTCCCCCATTGTTATTGAAGTTAATAGAAAGTTATTAATATAAAGTTATTAATTTGTGGAAATATGGGAGATCCAAGGGACCATGTGTTTTTATAGAGGTTTTATTCTGATTGGGGGAGGGGTTAATATTTTGTGGGAACCCCAGGTTTGTGTTACAATTAGGCCTGCTTTGTAGGTCTTTTAAAATAAATAAATAAAAATATATAATTCAATAACAAATATCACAATATGGGACCGATTGAGAATTTTCATTTTGTGATTTTTTTTAAAAAGGCACTTGAAAACAAATTCAGTGACTAAAAGCTTTCCATTCCAAATACTCTAACTTTGCAACTTTAAGCCTGGAGGACTTCAACTTCTAGAATTCCCCAGCCAGCAAAGCTGGCAAAGCCAGGTTTTGATACCCTTCTGGAAGGCCAAAAAGGAGGGGAAATTTCTCACCTCCAGTGGTAGAATGTTCCACAGGAATGGGGCCACAGTAGAAAAAGCTCTTCTCCTTGACCTTGCTTACTTCAATTCCTTAGGGCTATGATCTCAGGAATCATGGTGTCCATGAGGAAAGTCAGGTGGAATAACTGCCCCCTTGTGTAAATGGTGCCTGTGGTGTAATTGGTGTCAACCAGACTGTAAGTCCATAATTATAGCAATAGCCCATTATAGCAATAGCACTTAGACTTATATACCATTTTACAGCCTCCCTAAGCAGTTTTCAGAGTCAGCATGTTGCCCCCAACAATTTGGGTCCTCATTTTACCCACCTCAGAAGGATGGAAGGCTGAGTCAACCTTACGCCTGGTAAGATTTGAACTGCCAAATTGAGGGCAGGCAGCAGGCAGCAGAAGTAACCTGCAGTACTGCACTCTAACCATATCGCTACCGTGGCTATGACATAATCATATGTGACATCATTGAATACAAGTGTTCAGTCCTTGATATACCTTGCATAGGTGATGCAGCCCTCAATTTCCTACCTGCTGGCTTAAAATTGTAGGTGCTTTTATGATCATATGATAAATTATTCATTGACTGAAGCTTTCGGATTTTTTTTTTTTTAGAAGGCAAGCCCAAAAGAGGTGTGCAGTACCCATCAACTCTGACCTATTCGTCTTCTGAAAGCACAGTCACTAAAGGCAAGTGATGGATTTTCTGCTAGAGGTTGTATTATTGTTTTTGAGCAGGATCAATTTGTAACCATGCTAATTTA